>NW_026928299.1:0-33297 GCF_032062105.1 Saccostrea cuccullata | reverse complement strand
GTTTACAGACAGCTAGACGGACGGACGACGGACACCTTACTATTGCATAAGCTCTTCTGGTCTCTGACCAGTAGAGCTAAAATCGTAGGGGAACAATTAAAACAGTCATAAATTAATCAGGCCCTTAATCACTGGCGAAACTGAAGGTGAAATGTCTTGTTGTTTTCTCCACAAAACATAATCTTCCAGGATCTGCAACTTCTTCTTCTCTATGTCAAGCTGTTCTTTCATTATTCTTAGCTTTTCTTCTTTCCAACAGTCTGAAAGAAATGTTAAGGAAATTTAAATTATTCTGGGTTCTGGAAGAAGGTTACATTTGTGTTATGTCGATCACTGTTATCACAGATCAATAAATACAAAATATCCAAAGTATCTGATGATGATGATTTCATCTTTTTTAAATTTAAACTTATCTTTATGGTATATGAAAATCCCTCACTGCTGACGAGCTTTTTGCCCCCTCTCTTGGTTCCACTCTCCACTATCTCGTATCGAACCTCATGGTCTTCAAGAATTGTGTCCGTTGGAAGAGGATCCTCCATGTCACTGTAGGGAGAAATATAAGTATATAATTCAAGATGAAATATGTGTGGATATTCTTAAACATCACTTCAATTTAGTGATTTCTTCTTTCTGAAATACATTGGAACGTACATCTTTTATTGATTTTATTATTATGTCATTTTATATTCAGATATTTTTAAATTACCTTTCTTCAGTAGGCTCCTCTGCATCCATAACACCAGACACATCAAATGATTGTGATACACCCATGTCTTCCTGCTCTATTTTGGTTGACTGGGCATCAGGTTCATCATCATCTTAGTAACTCTATTCTGGTTGACTGGGCGTCAGGTTCTAAAATACTGCAGTATAAAAAATACTTTTTAAAAAATCAAATAAATCAATTAAATAACACCAACTAAAAAGATTAAATATAAGAAACATTAAAAACATTAATTGACTGAACATCAATATTTTTATTACATCATAAGAAATGATCAATTTATCTGGAAAAATGTATATAATTATAAACCTTTCTGCATTTGAAGGAACCGATGCAAGCGACATGTGGAATGTCGCAGCATTCTCTGCATTTGAAGTATCGCAAGCAGTTGAAGGAACCGATGCAATCGACACGTTAAATGTCGCAGCATTCTCTGCATTTGAAGTATCGCCACCAGTTGAGGGAACCGATGCAAGCGACACGTTAAATGTAGCTGCATTTTCAACTATGTCATACGCATCCTGAGGCTGCAAAAAAATTTTTCTATAAATGAGACTTACTAAATGCATGCATTTGAAATATGTATCAATTTATTTAAGAAAACATTTTTAAAATGTTATAATCTTTAAACAATTGGTTTGGAATAGGTCCTCTATAGTTTTTTAATTGACACATTTTTTGAATCCACTAGCTATAGACAAAAAGAAAAATAAATAAATAAATACATACATTAAAAGATTTTTATAATTTATATTGTTTCAAATGAGGTTTGGATTTCTTATATCTATTTTAAAGAAATATATTTTTCTGTTGTGCGAGAAGAATTGTTTGACCTGTAAATAAATGCAGATCATGTGAGTCACGTGCTTCATAAAAAAATGGCGGCCAAGCATAAAATGTCTATTTGAATTTTATTTTTATGTATGGGTTTTGAGATAATGTAGAAAAGGTAATATAAATACGAAGTAAATATATTATATTTGAAATATAAATGTAAAAAATGTACAAAATAATGTTTTAATTAATACAACATAATGTAAATTGTTGTCCATTAACAGTTTGCATATTTTGACTAAATCTTTAGAAAATGCTTACCTTATGAGAAAAGCATATCTCTTTTTATCACTTATTTGTCAAAAATACTTTATTTTTTAATCAATTGTTATTGTGTGTCATTTATGTACATATTTTTGCTTTATTTCTTATAAGATCCCGGATTAAAAATACGATATCGAAAAACCTGTAATAATGTGGTTTAGCCAAAAAAACCTGCATCACATTTTGTATTTAGACCAACCAAATGAGCGATTATTGTTAAAAAATAATACAGTAAAAAATTCTTTTTATTTATATGAATAAAAATAAATTCGTAAAATATATATATATTTTTTAATTTTCATATAGTTGACAGGTATTTTACAAATATGGTATTTTTCAGCGCTTTTTCGTCATTTTTCGCCAATTAGGGAGTCTTGAATCCCAATAGTCTCCAGCTTCCAGATTTCATCAATAGAAGAGAGAGGTACAATATAATAATTTAATCACTTTGAAAAAAATTGGTGTCGATAATGCCCGACACTTATTTTCTAAAGAATTCTAAATTTAACTGTAGTTCATAACACAATACATGTATTTGACCATAATTTCTTTCACGGTACAAATTAATTTATCAATCAAAATGATAATTTATTTGTTCATTGTGTTACAGGTCTCCTGCAATACCCCTCCCTCCTCACCCAAGATTCCATGTGTCTGAATGATATGTTCATTTCTTATTTCTTTCATTTTGGAAAGGATGACTACACTTAACGCTGTGTTTTGGGTCTTTTTCGATCGCTTCTGTTGCTTTTAAATGTTAACTTAATTTCACTTTTTTATAATTATTTACTACAGAAATATGTACAATTGACACCTAATTTAAATGTTAAAAATGGTTTTAGACTGTAATACAATAATTATTAATTTTCATGTTTTTTGTCCTTACGGTTTTTCGAGTACGGAGAATTTAGACTTACCTGCTCTTGATTTTTATTATGTACGTATGAGAGGAGGAGCTAACATCTAAAATTAGACTGGTTAAATAACAATGACATGTATTTAAAAAAATACGAGATCTCTATTTTCCATCTTGCTATTTATTTTGTGTGGCACAAGTACATTATTTACAAAGGTTTAAAACGTATGAGCCCATCCATGAAAGTAAAGAATATTTTAAATCGGTGGCTGACTATTCTACGTGTTCGAACACAGTGTCCTATTTATCACAAAGCATGCTATCAATCACGTGACGGAATTTAGTATTCACAAAATTACCTGAGGAAAGATATCACGTGGTCAATTGTAATATTCAATGTGACACAGCCCTTGGTAACTTAGTTACAACAATGAGAGCGAGTGTAAGAAGAAGCAGTTTTTTTTCTCTCTTTTTAACAATGAGCGCATGTTTGTCTATTAATCTCCTTTTAACAAAACATTACTTATGCTAAAGGAGAACAAGGCAAATATGCGCTGACTATGTTTAAAGTCAGCAAAGAAAGTGGGCGTCCTCATTATCGTACGGAGATGGAAGAAATGGTGTTGACCCCAACCTCAGAAAACAGATTCGTACATTGTAAATACAAACTTTTATTTATTGTACTTCAGTAAAAATGTAGATTAGATGTTGGTCATTTCTGCAATTGAAAGAAAAATGTCTGTTTTGAAAGTTTATTTTGACGCAAATTTCGCATATTAACCTTCAGTGCAGTCATCCTTTCAAGTCCATTTTTAGTCCATTGTGGAAATAAATCTGCATATTCACCTAGAAAATCACAAGGAGGTGAATGTAACAAGCGAATTTTCCTAATAGTGATGAATCTCAGCCAATCAGTGAGAAGGATATCATTCAATCATATGATTTAAATTTATTAATATGATAACGTAAAAAGTACGAAGTTCAAAGTAAAAATAGAGAGTTCTAATATAAGGAAGACCAAATTCCTTTGTGCTTGTACGTACCTTGATTCACTTTGGGAAAAATTATACGTATTAAACAAGAGGCCCATGGGCCACATCGCTCACCTTAGCACTGTGGCTAGGAAGAAGTAGAAATTGGTTTATTATTGAAAAGTTTGAATTTCAAAGTAGTCCCATGACCAATCATGGCTTTGCTATACTTGGGAAGATGATTTAAAAAAAAAATTCCTATATATGTCTATAAAAAACTTTGATCGGCCATTGTGGCCCCGACCTACCCCCGGGGGTCATGATTTGAACAAACTTGAATCTACACTACCTAAGAATGCTTCCATCTAAATATGACTAATCATGGCTTTGCTATTCTTGAGAAGATTTTTCATGAATTTCCCTATAAAGAACTTTATTCGGTAATATATTTGCCCCCCAAATCAAACTTTGATGGTGATTTGTTTAATTAAGTTCTTAAACAGGAGAGTATATGCTGACTTCAAAGCACTGATTATTTTCATAAGTAATGACGCCATATGTACGTAATGACGTCACAAACATGACGTAAATTTCAGTTTTTTATGAATTTTACAGAAAAATACACATTTCGTCCATATTTTGAGTAAAAGTCACCGAGCGCATGTTTGTTCAGGATCAATATTTTGATATAATGTGTAGAATGATAATATCAATGAAATATGTCAATGTTGTTCCTGAACAAACTTGCGCTCTATGAATTTTAAGGCTAAAATTGTTGAAATTTTGTCCATTTTGACGTCTTTCTGAAAAAGGATATAAAATCGGACTAGTTTGTGACGTCATAAAAGCAAAAATTGTAAATACACTGCTTTGACACTATATTATTTTCTGTTAATTTATATTTCTCATATAATTTATTGAATTCAGCATATTTCAAGAAGTTTTCAAAATTTGACTTTCGTGGGGGCAAATATATGCAATATACTGCATATAGTTCTTTCTATTTAAAATTTAATCGGCCATTGTGGCCCCGCCCTACCCCTGGGGGTCATGATTTGAACAAATTTGAATTTACACTACCTGAGGATGCTTTCATATAAATATGACCATTCATGCTTTTGCTATTCTTGAGAAGAAGATTTTCAAAGAATTTTCCTTTATATTTCTATGTAAAACTTTGGTCGGCCATTTTGGCCCCGCCCTACCCCTGGGGGTAATGATTTGAACAAACTTGAATCTACACTACCTGAGGATGCTTCCACATTAATATGATCAATTATGGCTTTGCTATTCTTGAGAAGAAGATATTTAAAGAATTTTTCTATCTATTTCTATGTAAAACTTTGGTCGGCCATTTTGACCCCGCCCTACCCCTGGGGTCATGATTTGAACAAACTTGAACCTACAATACCTGAGGATGCTTATCAATATGATCAAGTATGGCTTTGCTATTCTTGAGAAGAAGATATTTAAAGAATTTTCCTATCTATTTCTATGTAAAACTTTGGTCGGCCATTTTGGCCCCGCCCTACCCCCGGGGGTCATGATTTGAACAAACTTGAATCTACACTACCTGAGGATGTTTCCACATAAGTTTCATCTTTCCTGGCACAGTGGTTCTTGAGAAGATTAAATTTTTAAAACAAGCCACCAAATTTTCATTAATTCCCAATTATCTCCCGTTGAATGAGGGCGTGGCCCTTCATTTGAACAAATTTGAATCCCCTTTATCCAAGGATGCTTTGTGGCAAATTTGGTTGAAATTGGTACAGCGGTTCTTGAGAAGGAGTCGAAAATGTGAAAAGTTTACAGACAGACAGACAGACGGACGCCGGACAAAATACGATCAGAAAAGCTCACTTGAGCCTTCGGCTCAGGTGAGCTAAAAACAGAATGAAAACAATTTGAAAAAGGAATTGAAAACAAACCGCAATGGGCAGTAATTCTCGAATATAATTAAAATTTATTCTCGAGATATCGGGACGTTAAACAATATACAATCAATCGAAATATTGACCTACATGTAATTGTACTTTATTAAACACAATTGGCCATCAATGGAAATTTAAACTATACACTTATTTTTATTGATGTATGCTGATGATACTTTTTTAATTTCTAAAACTCCACAAGGTTTGCAACAAATGTTGAATGCACTATATTCTTATACTTGGGCAATTGAATTTAACTGTAACTGAAGAAAAAAAGCAAAACTTGTATTTTTATTTTAATGTATTTACAAATGGTGGAAAATTGAAACTAGTAGAAAAAATGGCATTACTGTGGGCAAGAGACACATACATATAAATATTGTGATTACCTGGGTATGATGTTTAACTATAATGGACAATTTTTCAGAATTAAAAAAAAAGAATTTTTCTGATCAGGATAAAAAGGCCAGGTACAGTTTATTCAACAAAATGAAAGCTCTGAATTTTCATGTGGAAACTAAAATTGCTCTTTTTGATACGTAAGTAATGTGTTGTGCTGTGCATCAGAAGTGTATGGGGTTCACAAGAGGCCTGATGTAGAAAAAGTACATGTGTCATACTGTAAGAGGAAACAAAATGTGCTGTAAAATTGATGACAAATTTGCACAAAAGTAAGAAAACCGGCCCATTGTCTGACCTCTCTGTGACCTCTGTGTATTTCAAAACTTAGAACCAATACTAATTTTGTGGAAGGGATGACAAGAGGCTATTATGGATAAACTGTTGAATCATTCTAAAAAACATCCAAAATCAGGGGCCAAAAAGGGGTCCTACCCTACATATATGTATCTTGTTCTTGAAAAAAAAATAAATTACTGGTTAAAATTACAAAAAAGTGACAATTGTATACTAAAGTCGCGTTTACAGGATTTCAAACATAAAAAATAAATGCAATCTAAATGGTTAATCAGATCTGTATAATAATAGTTAGTAGATTCACATTCTGTTAAAATGTTGTAGGAAGAATTTGTGATACTTTCAAACAACAAAAAGCTCACGGGCCTTATAGGTCACCTGAGTACTTAGTATCATGTAACGACTTTCAAACGATTGAACTTAGTTCGTGTTTTAAACCAGATGCCTTGAAATTCACAATTTTGTAAAAAGCAAAATTGCATATATAACTATACATACAGTTAGCATGCTTACTTTAGTTTACTTAAATCCCAAACGTAGAGCAGAGTAACAGAGAAAATGCATTTCCACTTTATAACCAGTTGTTCACCCCACCCCACTTGAGGCCATATATTTCAAAATTTTGGAAATTTTATCATAAGTTTTATTTAATTATAAATGTTGATTAATACCAAAGAGCAGATTTCAAAGCATTAATTTACTTTCAGACTATGTAACACCCCCTCCCTCATAGCCTTATTGTGACGTCCCATTAACGCAATTTTCTCCGTGTATATTTCTACGCGTGAGTATACACAAAAATGGTTTTCAAATCAATTTCACAGTTGGCTTTGTAGAAAAACACATGGAATGTAAATATTAAAGATTGCATTAATTTAGTGTTTTGACCCATTCTCCAGGGGGTCAGGGACCATAAAATTCACAATTTTTGTTCGCTTTCACCCATAGATGCTGCCGAAATTGTTTGAATGGTTGAGCGGTTGCAGAGAAGAAGCTGAAGATTTTCAAATATTAATACATGTACACGACGGACGAAAAGAAATAGCATTATTAGTGCTGTTCATATGAATTGTTCTACATTGTAATATATGTATTTATTGATGCATTTATACCTATGAGATGTACATGTATGTCTCTTGATTTTAATAAAATCTGAACAAGAGGCCCACTGAGCTCTTTGTGGCAAGTTTGGTTGAAATTGGCCCAGTGGTTCTTGAGATTGATTGTTATTGTTTAACGCCGAGTCGGCAATTTGTCAGCCATGTTTCGTGGTTCTTGAGAAGAAGAAGAAAGTGTGGAAAATTTAAAAAATCATTAAACTGAGCAACCCCGCGGTACTTTTAATTTGAATAATTTGCATATTTTACAAAAACCGAAAACAATACTTTAGCTATCTGAGGCCAGCGTTTTTTGTTGTTTTTTTTTTTTTGTTTTTATTTTTAGGTTTACAAACCCGCCGCTCAAGTTTTTGAATTTTCAGAAAAAAAAAAATAAAATTGAGGAAAACAGATTTTTTTCCTTTCCGATGTCAAATTTAAATTGGGATCGAGGTTTCTAAAGGTAGATCTGCAAAGTTTATAGCAGCACCATAGCTTTAGTGTAAAAATTTATCGATAGGAGTGCCATTCAAAACGTTTCACCCGTTCAGAGGACAAATACAATGCTGACAACTTTGTTGCACGATGACATGCTGGTGAGATGATTATGTATTCGTATTCAAATGTGTATGTCTGTAAATTATTTCCCACACACAGGTTTTAAACTGTCCATGGTAGCTATTGCCAGCGATATTGTTTAGGTCACTGTTATAGCTAGCATCATTTTTCAGACAAGGGTCGCTTGTGCATCAGATATAATGAATAAAACTATGGGAGAATAAACAATAGCACAGAAAAAATATTTTACACTTGATTGAAAAAATGTTCACCCTACTCCCCAATACTCCCTGTATAATAGGAATTATAATTTTAGGTCTCAAGTATATTTTAGAACAATGTCTACACGTTCACGCAACACATATTTAAAAATGAAGATATATTAAAAGAGTTTTAAAGAACTGATTTTTAATCGATAATTTATCCCCAAAATTTAATCTATTTTTTTTATTTCCTCGTCCTACGGGACCTTTTTCATTCTGATGTTCGTAAACCTAAAAATAAAAAAAAAATGTTGGCCTAAATGGAAGTCGAAAGAAAAAAAAAAACTATCATTACGTACAAGAACTAATATAAAAAAAAACCTACATTCGTCACTTGTACAAATTTCCGCTTAACTCTGATTAGTTACCATACTAGCCGACGACTCAACCAATGGAGAAGAAATGATATTTGTCTCATGATCAATCTTCCTTGTATGGAAATTCAAGTTAGCGAGGTGTTTACGTCACTTTTGAAGAGATATAAATAAGAACTCCTATATCTAAAAAAAGTCAAGATGTTTGTTATCGTCAATTGATTAAAATATAATCTTAAAGGCAAAAGTAACAAGATTCATATCTTATCTATTATGCATGTCATTTTATCCGAACATAGATCACGGAATAAACATTTCTAATAAGAATTAAATATATATTGCTTTACTTATGAAATGTTTTGTTAATTAATCAAGACTAATTAAGAATACATTTAACTTAATTAGAACCAAAGGTACTGTGAGCACTGAGCTCACATAATGATACTCCTTATCTCCTATATGATTATACAATAGCAAAGTCCATTTTTTCTCTGGGTTGCCTGAAATAAGTGTAAAATTAAAAAGTACAAGATGTGTTTGTGAAAAACTATGCGCCCGGCGGCAACAAAGGTCGAAAAAGATATTTTCAAGGTCACAAGGTCATTGATCATGGTATCATTTGAAATAACTTGATTAGTGGAGTATGTACATATCAAATATGAAGACTCTTTGTCTCATGGTTTAAAAGTTATGGTTAAAGTTCGAAAAAGCTATTTTTAGCATAAAGGTCACAAGGTCATTGTCGTTGGTGTCATTTAAAAGAACGTAATTAGTGGAGTATGCATACTAAATCTGAAGGCTCTATCTCCTGTCGGCGAAAGTTCAAAAAGCTATTTTTAGCCTTTAGGCCTTAGTCAAGACCACAAGGTCATTGACCTTGGTGTCATTTGAAAGAATAAAATGAAGGAAATAAGCATATTAAATATGAAGACTCTGTCTTTCATGGTTCAGTAATTACGGCGAAGGTTGAAGTTTGCAGAAAAAAACTATTTTTAGCATATAGGTTGCAGTCAAGGTCATTGACTTTGGTGTCATTTGAGAAAGCTTTTTTAGTGGAATATGCATACCAAATATGAAGTCTTTATCTTTCATGGTTCAAAAGTTATGGCGAAGGTTAAAGTTTGCAGAGAAACAGACAGGACAAAAACAATATACGCCCCGGATCTATCGATTCGGGCGCATGAAAATCGGAGGTGCACAATGACATTTTGTTATAAAGAAACTGTGCAAGTACAGTGTATCATTAAATTTTATTTTGTGGTATAAGAGTATAGGATGAGTTGCTATTTCACTTTTTGATCTGTCAATTCAAGAGCAAATCATGAACTTTCCATTTTCAGAAAGCTCGTGTGACCTTATTGGTAATTGGAAAGTGGTGAAATTTTCCAATATTGTTACATTATGATTCTATAATATAAATATAACTATTGTTTGCTTTCATCAAATCACGATAAAAATTTAGGAATTCCACAAACTTTTGGATAAACCCTCGTATATTGTGACCCAACCCTATCCCACAGTTTATAATTTGGACAATTCAAAATCTACACTACCCCAGGAGGTTTTCAGCTTTTCTGGCCCAGTAGTTAATGAGATGAGGATTGTAAAGTGTTTTCCCTTTATAGTTCGATGTAAAACTTGGATTCAAAATTGTACCCCCGGGGTTTTTGATTTGAACCATTTAGAATTTACACTACTCAAGGATGATTTCACATAAGTTTCATCTTTTCTGGCCCAGTAGTTCTTGAGAAGATATCTAAAAAAAAAACTATATATGTATTTAAATGTAAAACTTTGATTCCAAATTGTAGCCTCGCCTTTACTATGAGGGTCATGATTTGAACAATTTTAAATCTACACTACTCAAGGATGCATTCACATAAGTTTCAGTTTTTCTGGGTAAATGGTTCTTTAGAAGATTTTTAACGACGTTCGAACCTGATATTTAAAGTCTTAAACTTTTTTTCCAAGCATATTTTTAGTTTCTACATACATAGCTTAATTAAAATTCAAATCAAAAAATGGGGGTCAATACGCTTCTTTTGGCACTACAGTACATCTTATATGACCTTCTTGCACTGAAATTTGTGTCTTAATTAAAAATTAAATTTTTGACGTTTCCCCTCCAATATTCTTATCCAATTAAAGCATGAAACAAAATGAGCTCTAAGATTGTTAAAAAAAGACACTTAAAAATTGTGACCAAGAAAAAGTTTCAAATTGCTTCGCATAATCAATTATTTGACTTTCTGCACTAATAAAAAGTTATTTTTCTGGCATTGAAAATTGAATAAGCTAGAAAATTATTTTAAAGTCTTAAAGTCTTAAACTTTTTCTAATTTTAAGCAAATAGGTCAAATTTATCTTGAATATTTAGAAAAGAACATCAAAAGTGTGGGTATATGATGTAAATTTTCAGATATTACTAAAAAAGTGTCAATTTTACGTTTAAATTACGTTTAAATTGACTCAATTTTTTCCCGCATTTTTCAGAATATATGGACTATATTTGCTTTGTAAAAGAATTCATAAGAAATAATTTAAAAGATATTTCAGAACCAGCATAATACATTTCACTAAAAAAAAAAAAAAAAGAAAAGAAAAAAAAAAAGACAGCTTTGTGTGCAACCAGGATGGAAAAATGACCCCCTGGGGGTAGGACGGGGCCACAATTGAATAATTTAGAATCTACACTACCCCTAGATGCTTCCAATCAAGTTTAAACTTTTCTGGCCCAGTGGTTCTTGAGATTTTCAATTTTTCCTACACATTTCATTGTAAAACTTTGATTCCAAATTGTGGCCCCGCCCTACCCAAGGGGGGATGATTTAAAAAAATTTAGAATCTACACTACCTCTGGATGCCTCCACATAAGTGTCAGCTTTTCTAGCCAAGTAGTTTTTGAGTAGAGGATTTTTTTTTCTTTATATATATATGTATTGATTCCCTACTGTGGCCACGCCCTACCCCCGGGGTTAATGATTTAAACAATTTAGAATCTACACTACCTCTGGATGCCTTCACATAAGTTTCAGCTTTTATGGCCCAGTGGTTCTTGAGAAGATTAATCTTTTCCTTATTAGGTCACCTGGGTAAACTCAGGTGACCTTTTGCTATCTGTTTTCGTCCGTCGTCGTTCGTCGTGCGTTAACATTTGAACATTTTTAGCTTCTTCTCTGAAACCACTGAACCAATTTTAACCAAATTTAACATATAGCATCTATTGGTGAAGGGGAACAAAAATTGTGAATTTCATGGTCCCTGCCCCCCTGGGGCCGGGGGGGGGTGGGGCAAAAACCACTAAAATTAGTGCAATCTTTAGAAATCTTCTTTACTCCTGGACATCAAGCAGTTAAATTGTTGGTATGATTGTAATCAGCATTGAGTCCTCTACCAAAATTGTGAAATTCATGCCCCCAGGGTCAGGGGTTCTAGTGCTAGGGCGGGGCTAAGCAGGTTATATAGTAAAATTGCATTATTTCTTTGAAATTCTTCTTTTCTGTTTGTGGGCATTAAATAAACTAACCAAGTGCATAGGTAAGTTGAAAATGACTGCCTTTTCCAAAATTGTGAATTTCATGGCCCCAGGGTCACGGGTTCTAGGGCGGGGCTAAACAGGTTATATAGTGAAAATGCATTACTTCTTTGAAATTCTTCTTTTCTGTTTGTGGGCATTTAAAATAAACTAACCAAATGCATAGTTATGTTGAATAAGACTGCCTCTTTTCAAATTGTGAATTTAATGGCCCCAGGGTCCGGGGTTCTAGTGGTAGGGTGGGGCTATATAGATTATATAGTGAAAATGCAAAAAATCTTTGAAATTCTTCTCTGTTCATGGGCATTAAATAAACTAACCAAGTGCATGGCTATGTTGAATAAGGCTGCCTCTTCCAAAATTGTGAATTTCATGGTCCCAGGGTCAGGGGTTCTAGTGCTAGGGCGGGGCTATATAGATTATATAGTAAAAATGCTTGATTTCTTTGAAAATCTTCTTCTTTGCTCCTGAGTATTAAATAAACTAACCAAGTACATAGTTATGTTGAATAAGGCTACATCTTCCAAAATTGTGAATTTCATGTCCCCTGGGAAATGGGGGTTCTGGTGTTAGGGCGGGACTTTATTGAATATATAGTGAAAATGCAGAAATTCTTTAAAACTCTTCTTTTCTGCACCTGAGTATTTAACCAATGAACTATGTACATAGTTATGAGGAGGAAGGATGCCTCTTTGAGATTTTTGAATATCAGGGTCCCTGGACTAGAGATTCTTGTCTTGGGGGGGGGGTCTGTTATTTATATAGTGAAAATGCTTGAATTCTTTGAAAATCTTTTCCTTTGTTATTGGGCATAATGCCAATGATCTTAGTATATATTTATAAAAAAAAAACCTGCTTCTTCCAAAAACGGTTAATTTCCATGTCCCCTGGGACTGAGGTAATTTTTTTTGGGGGGGGGGTGGGGTTAAATAGTCTGAAATAATTTAATGCTTTGAGGTCTGCACTTTGGTATTAATCAACAGCATGATGAAATAAAATTTTAAAATTCCAAAATTTTGAAAGATGTGGCCCCAGGGTCAGTGGTTTCTGTGGGATGGGGAGCTCTACTGTGGACCCGCCCGAACAGAATAAACCCTGACCCAGGGGCCCTGAAATTCACTAAAAGTGGAAATGCATTTTCTCTTTGATACTCTGATCTACTTCTGACCAAAATAAGCATGCTGAGTGTATAATTAAGATAAGCAATAGTGCCTTTTTTCAAAATTGTGAATTTCACGGCCTCTAGTTTAAAACATGAATCAAATTCAATTGTTGGAACGTTGTCGCATGATGATCAGGTGCCCTGTAAGGCCCATGGGCCTCTTGTTAGTATACATTTCTATGTAAAACTTTCATTACCTATTGTTGCCCCGCCCTACCCTCGGAGTCATGATTTTAATAATTTAGAATCTACACTACCCCTGGATGCCTCCACGTAAATTTCAGCTTTTTTGGCCTTGTGGTTCTTGAGAATATTTTTACATTTTTGCCCTATATATTTTATGAAAAACTTTTATTCTCTATTGTGGCCCTGCCCCCCCCCCCCCCCCCCGGGGGGGGGGGGGGCATGATTTGAACAACTTAGAATCTATACTACCCCAGGATGCTGCCACATAAGTTTCAGCTTTTTTAGCCCAGTGGTTCTTGGGAAGAAGATTTTTAATGGCCCACCCTATTTTAGTCTGTTCTTGATTATTTCCCCTTGTGAGGGGACTTGGTCCTTCATTTTATCAATTTAAACTCCCCTTCACCCAAAGATGCATTGTACCAATTTTGGTGTAAATTGGCCTACTGGTTTTTGAGAAGAAGTCGAAAATGTGAAACGTTTACAGTCGGACAGACAGACGGACAAAATGTGATCAGAAAAACTTACTTGAGCCTTCGGCTTAGGTGAGCTATGAATGTATACCTGTCTTCAATTCCAACAAGTGTTCATTAATCATTGTTAATACAGTAAGTATATGTCTACATAATTCATTACAATATTTGTTAACCTAAAAATTCCACCTATTCCTACCTGATTTTCAAAAAGTGGGAATATGTAGAATAACCAATATACGTACACTGCCACTTTTCAAGCGGAGGTGTAATAAAATATACACTGTACATTTTGAGAATGTTTTCAAATTTTAGTTTTGTAAAAGAAAAATTTAATTACACTAGCTTTACGATAATATTTGTACTGTAACATTTTTACTCTTTCGAAATTAGTTATAATTGCATTGACTGCTTTCCGACGCATCTAGGGCGGCACTTATCTGCTTGATTTAACGGATGAATCATATGTTGGTTATCAATCGTAATGAGAAGAAAGTCAAGGGAAGAGTCAGGGGATTTCCAGTTAAGGACATACGAAACTGAAAGTATAGGAGAAACCAAGAATTTCAAGTGTCAATCAAAAATAATTTACATGAAAACTTTTAGTTATGTTTAATGTTTTTAAAAAATTGTATATTAAATTTTAAAAGTATTTGTTATAATTCAAAGATATTATATAATCAAGCAACAATTCAATTTTATTTAAAAAGGCAATTTCAGCATAAGGCCCACAACAAATATGATTTCTTTCGATTGAGGAACGAATTAGAGAAAACAATTTCTACTTGGTGTGATAATGAATTACTTTTCTCGGAATTACAAGGTGGTTCTTAGAACCGCTCTCGTTAGCAAGTTTATATGAGGTGACTAGTGATTTAGGCCGACACGTAGAGCACGATAAAAGTATAAAATGTATCTTTATTTATTAAATCCTACATTTACATATATAAAAAACTGATTTTCATATTTTACATATATGCACATTGTGCAATATTTGCATATCAACTGCTTTCTCCCACTATGAACATGCAGTCATCAATATTGCGTTCATAGGACTATAGACGCAATTAACTGCTTCTGCTATAGATGCTCGTGTAACACAAACTCTACTACACTCTTAAAGCGCGTTGAGAAGTATATCAAATGTCCTGCAAAAGGAATAAATATAAGTTTTTAATAATATTCTTTTCCAAAAAAAAAAAAAAGATTTACATCTTTAAAAAAATTATTTTGGTCAATGTTTTTAATTGTATAATAAAACTTTTTTAAAAATTGAAGAGAACTGCCATATTTTAATTTTTTTTCTTAATTATCATATTTTCGCATATTTCTACAATATTTTTCTTTCGGCTCTAAAAATAAAAACTTTTAAAAATCATATAAAGCATTCTGGAGTTATAATCTTTATTAAAGCTTTAAATTGTCTTTTTTCATCATGTAGTGTTAAATTATTGATTTTTGTAACAGGGTCTCAATAACGTTGATCGATGACGTCACAACTGCATCAAAACAAAAATTAAGAGAATGTGACGACGTTGCAGCTTGTATCCAGATAGCTGTGTTCAAGAGGCAAATACTTTATAAATTGTTTGTGATTTATTAGAGAAAAGGTACAATGATCAGGTATACTGATTTTTTAGCGCGCATCATGGAATATGCCAGCAGCGCAATTGCTATTCATAACGCCATGTTCACTGAATAACACTGAATGTTTAATTCGTAAATAAAGCTATTACGTGACGTTGCTATGTCCAAATGGTGTTGTTATTTATAATAAATGTACTTGTATTTGAAAGATATGAATGGTTTTAAATTAGAGTACAAAGTAAAAAAAAATCCTCGATTGTTTCATGAGTATTGCTGTAGCTAGCTTGAGTCCGGAAGGTGTCCTCCGTAAACCATCAGCATTTGACAGTTTCTATTAGATTTTTTTATATTTAAAGTAACGATATAATTGAAAAATAATAATTGAACAATTGACAATGTCAGAAACTAAATGATACTCACAACGTCAGAGTCGTGAGCACTTTCAAGGTCGTGTGGACCTTGAACAACAGCCTTAAACTGTTTTCCTGGCTTTTTTCCCTGATTGATTGATTGAATACATGTTGTTTCAATTCTCATTTGACTCATTTAAAGGTGCCATTGCATACTGCTGAAGGGCTTTGATTCAGATAAATCCTAGCAAAGGAATTCGCGTACCTATCAATTTTACCGAAATTTTAAGTAAATTATAAAAGTACGCAATACCTGTATAAATCACAGGTGCTTGAGGACAGGACCCCCCCCCCCTCTTAATATAGACCCCAGGGCCTGTTAGACTTTTTTCACATAAATTATATATGGATGACACATTTGTGATATATTCTATCCTATCAATTCAGAAAATTTGCTTAAACTTACATTTTATAAAAATATCTACCCTCTCTATATATAAATTAACAAGGTTGCCAACTTCGTCTGCAAACCGAGAGGCACTTCCGAGAATTTTGGTTGAATCGTCTCATAAATCTAAACAAACCCCTAAAATCAACAACTCAGGCAAAAATAAAAAATACCTTTGTTTCCCCTAACGCGACCGACCCAATTAAATCGCGCCGACTGAAAAGATTTTTCAAATAAGATTATTCAAAAATTTTTTTTATTGTCAACCAAGTTTTATAAAATACAATTTCATCAAAATCAGTTTTTATCAGAACGGCCGACATTGTTCTGTGATTTTCAAACATTGGATGGTTCTTGCACCAGAAACAAAATAGCGCCCAGATGTGATTACAGAGAAGTAGTTATTCATAAAACAACGGCGATATCTCAATCTTATGCCTTTAGCTAACTAGAATTCGTCACTCTTGAAACAATTTGATAATAAAATTCACCATGACTAATTAAGAGTGTTTCGGAGGTGTCTTGGCGTCTCCATGTAAGTGAATAAAGTTTCGATAGGTACAGTGAACAACGAACAAACAAATCTGTATGATGAATTTCAGGTACGTATGTATTTACATTGAGAGGCCAGCCTCATGAGCAAATGAGGGGCCCACCTAGTGAACACATCATTCAATTTCACTGCATTTTATTTGAGTTTTGATTTAATAAACAATTCATCTATGTTCCTATGTTTACTATATGCCATTATGTAAATATGTCTACATATTCATCCTAATAAATATTATTCAGTTGCACTTTTCATGCCTTTATTTACGGGTTAAACTTCGTGACTATGACATTATTTTATATAGCATTTTTATCATTTGTAGATTCTGTTTGGTTCCTTTAAATATTGTTTAAATACTCTTTCCAAATAGTTTTGAAATCATAATTCAGCTTCCCGAGAAGTCCAGTGTATTTTTCTTTAATTAGGCCCTTGAAGATTGGTTGTTTAATCCCTTCGAGATTTGTTGGGACGATATTTGAACATTTCCTCATTGCTCCAGATTAAGACGTACAACGCACTTTTTTGCCGTTAAGCAGTGGGGATCTTCTTTGAGCTAGCATCTTCTGCGACACTGGACTTAAGTTTTTATGGTCCCTTTTGAAGGACCGTTTTCAACGTTCATTGGTATTTGAACCTTCGACTTAAAATTAGCCACTTACGTCTTAACTCCAAAGCAAAATGCTCCAGAACCACTGCAAATCTCATGGCCCTTAAAAAGTACATTGATTCTCTATAAGCACTGCATGGAGGATGATTGAAGGTTTGAAAAAATATACCCCGCGACGAATGTCCAGTCTTTGCGTAATTAAGAATCTTGTCTTTTTTTTATTCGATTTATATAAATGTACTCTGGCGTGAGATATTTCACAAGTTCATCTAAATAAATTAATCACGAATTTTGCTTTTAAACGGCATATGTATGATAAATACTTAACATGTTGTGCACAAATCACTTTCTTTTGCACTTTTCTTATTTATAAATGTAATTTCCCATTAAATTTTAAAATGTATTTTCAAAGCTGCTGTCAGAAAATAAAATTGTTTACCTACCTACCGACCCAACTTGAGAATTTAGGGTCGGGTTAGGGGAAACAAAGATATTTTTATATTCCGGCCTCATATTGTAGATTGAATATTCTTTTCGTTAACCACCAACTCTCATGAAGGTTAAGGCACTTTAACAGTCGTTATGAACAAGTTTTCGAAAGGACGTCAGGCTACAGTCAGCGTTTTTGCTTAGTGAACGGAAGTGACGAGGAGACGACTTTTTACCAAAATACACAATTCTGCAGAAAGTCTGAGACACTGTTTTGAAGTAAACTTTTGAAGAAATTTGGTTGTTATATACTTTAAAAAATTCTTTAAAATGTATTGGGAGAATAGAGTTCTAAAGCGCTGATGCAAATGAAATGTCTCTCATTATTTTTTAAATACCTGATTTGCATGTGAGAGTTATGCCCTTTTAAAAATACAATTAATAAAAATATCTTCTTTTCTTTAAATATTTGTGTAAATCTATAAAACGTTAAAAAATAAAATTTTGATGAAGAATTCGTACAAAAAAACAAGAATATATATATTGTTGATATTTTACACACATATTTGGGTATATGGGGAACATCGGGAATTAGTCCTCTCCTCATTACTTCCGTTCAATAAGCTTTTGACGGAGTTGGCAACCTTATTGGTTTTTATATAGAGAATGTAGGGTAGATTTAATAGAACGTTTGTTTTAGGTAATTTTTCGATTTGCTGGTATAGATCATATCACAAATATGCCAATGAAAGATTTTTTATTATAAAAAAATAGATAAAGCCCAGGGGTCTATATCGAAGGGGGGGGGGGAGGTCCTGTCCTCAAGCACCTGTGCAATTAACCAAAGATAAAGATTTTACCTTGAAGTCAGATTAGGGTACATGTACTTGTTTGTCTTTGTGAAATATAAATAAAATAATATATATAACATCAGCATGCTATGTAAGCAATGAAATTTTACTGTTTATTCGTGGGCATTGACAGAAGGAGGGTCGTTATTATTAGTCCCCTACCGGTGAAACCGGGGGGACTATAGGTTTCCTCTGCGTCCGTCTGTCAGTCTGTCCCCGTCAGTCTGTCCCACTTGGTTTTCCGCACTTTTTTTCTAAACGCTTGCAGATATTGAGCTGAATTTTGGTATGTGAGTGTATCTTAATGAGTTACAGATCAAGTTTGAATTTCGCTTCGCTTCATTGATTTTTGACAGAAATATGGCATTTTGAATATTTTTCATTATCGCTTAATTAAGATCGGGTTCGAATTGCGCTAACATCCGATTGTCGACAAAAATATGAAGCGAGGAAAAGACGATGGTGAAATGAGTTGAATTTTCGTCTTAATGTGGATTATTTTATTAGTTTTAAGGCACTTACAACTTGAAAATCTTTCAGTTTTACCTTGGACATGACTTTTGCACATAATAAAATGACATCCTGAAGAAAAAGGGGAACCCGGTAGGGGACATGTATTGCTTATGCAATACTCTCAGAATGCTTGTTTTTTTTTACATCCCGACTTCTCCCTGTTTTAAATTTTTTCTTGAATATCTACTGACTTGTCTCTGGTTTCTTTTCGCATATGACCTCAATCATTTTATTGCTCATTTCAGGCAGTTTTGTTCCTTTTGGGTTAATGGACGCGCCCGTGACGTCAGGTAATGGCGTCGCAGACAACGAATATTTGAGCGAAATCGTGGAGAAACGTCACTGCTGCTGCTGTAAAACATGCGTTTAAAATCATACGCATTAAGAGGCATAAAGAATGGCCCCTTCCAAAAAGATTTTTTTTGTGTTTTATAATTATAGTTTTCAATTGAAAATTGATTGTGCAGCGGCCTCAATATGAAGCGAGGGGTTCCCCGGTGACCTAAAATGCGTTGCACTCCTTATGCTATTATTATAGGTATTACGTATTTTATTACTGTTAATCATTTTTTATTCGCGAGAACTTTATTTTCGCGTAATTACGATAGACAGCGTGCTCGCGAAAATTTTATTCCCGCATATAATAGTATTCCTTAAGATTATGTAGAGCAATAACCACAATTCGCGAAAATTTTGTCTCGCTAATCAAGAGTCAATTACTATCTCGCGGAAGAAAGGTGTCGCGAAAATTTAGGGATCTACAGTAATTTACTGAAAATTTCGGTAAAATTGATAGGTGCGCGAACTCCTGTTATCCTAGACACACAGGCCCATTTAGCAATAAGGCCGACTCTTCATCATGCTAACGCCCGTCGTGTCATGTGACCTGTGTTTTTAATTTTAAAGATCCGAAACTATCACATAAAAGTGCTGAGGTGAACCAGAAGTCTCTGCCGAGACTGTAGCTCTACTGGTTTGTACTTAAAATAAAGGAATGAAAAGTAGCAGTTGGGACTTGAAACTTTACAACAGCAATGAATAGAATAATGATCCTTGATTAAGTCCCTTTTTGTGGCAAAATTGCAGCAAGACTACAACTTAAGGAGTAGCTTTTAATAAAACTTTAACAGAATTTTAAATTTTAGTTATCATTGCAAAATCATTTATAAAAATCAAAAAAATATCTCATTGTAGTCTATTTACATGCCACATTATAATATACTCAAACAAAAACTGTTTTTAGAGTATAATTTTTGGAAATTTCTATTTTGAAATACCACAGCAACACCTTTCATCAAAAATAACAAGAGGCCCATGGGCCACATCGCTCACCTGAGCACTGTAGCTTGGAAAACAGCAGAATTCAGTTTATTATTGAAAGTTTAAACCAAAAAGTGGTCCCAACCAATCCTTATCCTGATAGGCCATTGTGACCCCGCCCTATCCCCAGGGGTCATGATTTGAACAAACTTGAATCTACACTTCCTGAGGATGCTTCCTTAAAAAGTTTCATCTTTCCTGGCACAGTGGTTCTTGAGAAGATTTTTAAAGAATTTTCCTATATTTTTCTATGTAACACTGCTTCGATCGGCCATTGTGGCCCCGCCCAACCCCTGGGGGTCATGGTTTGAACAAAACTTGAATCTACACTTCCTGAGGATGCTTCCTTAAAAGTTTCATCTTTCCTGGCACAGTGGTTCTTGAAAAGAAGATTTTTAAAGAATTTTCCTATATATTTCTCTGTAAAACTTTGATCGACCATTGTGGCCCCGCTCTACACCTGGGGGTCATGATTTGAAAAAAAAACTTGAATCTACGCTTCCTGAGGATGCTTCCCTATAAATTTCATCTTTCCTGGCACAGTGGTTCTTAAGAAGAAGATTTTTAAAACATACCACCAAATTTTCACTATTTCTGAATTATCTCCCCTTGAATAAGGGCATGGCCCTTTATTTCAACAAACTTAAATCCTCTTCACCCAAGGATACTTTGTGCCAAGTTTGGTTGAAATTGGCCCAGTGGTTCTTGAGAAGAAGTCGAAAATGTGAAAAGTTTACAGATAGACAGACAAATGGACAGACGGACGCCGCACAAAATGTGATCAGAAAAGCTCACTTGAGCTTTCGGCTCAGGTGAGCTAAAAATAATAAAAAAAAAAACCAAAAGGCCCAAGGGCCGTGAATCGCTCTTCTGATAAATTTTACAATCTATCCTAAGACCCAAGATGCATCAACTGACAAAGTTTGATGATTCTTAGCCAGTTAGGGCTGAAGATATTTAAATGTAACTATAAAATACTGTAAGTAGGTCACGGTGACCTACTTTTTGATTGAAATTTTCTGAGGGCACAAGATGCATTAATTGACAAAGATTGATGATTCTAAGCCAATAAGTACTTGAGATATTCAAAAGTGGGTCACAGTGACCTACTTATTGGTCAAAATTCTTCAAAAACCCAAGGTGCATCAACTGACAAAGTCTGACAATTCTAAGCCAATAAGTACCCTAGAATACTTAAATATAGCCATATATCCAAGAACCCAAAATGCTTTAAATAACAAAGTTTGATGATTCTAAACCAATAAGTACCCAAGATACCTAAATAAAGCCATAAAATGTCAAAAGTAGGTCACTGTGACCTACTTTTTGGTCGACATGCATCTACTAACAAAGTTTGATGATTCTAAGCCAATAAGTACCTGAGATACATAAATCTAGCCATAAAATGTCAAAAATAGGTCACCGTGACCTACTTTTTGGTCATCAATCTCTGAAAACCCAAGATGCATCAACTAACAAGTTTGATAATTCTAAGCCAATAAGTACCCGAGATGCTTAAATCTAGCCATAAAATGTCACAGTGCCCTACTTTTTGGTCGACATTTTCTGAAGACCAGAGATGCATCAACTGACAAAATTTGATGATCATAGGTCTTATAGTATTCAAAATATGCCTTTTAAACAATTTGAAAACAAATGCCTACAAAGGTCAAAAAGTAGGTCACAGTGACCTACTTTTTAATAAATATGTCTTAAATATAGGCCCAAGATGCATCAACTAACAAGATTTGGTGATTCTAAACCTCTTGGTGTCTGAAATAATGGGATTAAATGTTTAAGAAAAGATTAGCCATAAAATTCAAAAAGTAGGTCATGATGACCTACTTTTAAGTTGATGTTGTTTGTGGACCCAAGATGCACCAACTGACAAAGTTTTGTGATCATAGGCCTTAAAGTGTCCACAATATACCTCCAAATCAATTTGAAAACAAAAGCCCGTAAAATTTAAAAAGTAGGTCACCATGACCTACATTTGTATTAACATGATGTGAAGTCCTGAGATGCATCAACTTACAAGATTTGATGATCCTAGTCTTTATAGTAAGCAAAATATCAACGTTTTTATTATTTGTAAATTTAGGTCAACTTTAAAGTGACATTGAGACCACGCCCTTTGCCCCAGGGTAATTCTACCTGCAAATTTTAATTTTCAACATATCCCGACCCTTGTATGTAAGTTTGGTGAAAATCGGCTTGGTGGTTCTGGAGAAGATTTTTTAGCAACCAGTACTTTTGGTTTCATTTTCCTGATTATCTCCCCTTGTTTTAGGGTCCCATCCCTAGTTTTAGTATCAATGGTAGCCCTTGGGCCAAGGATACCCTGTGACAAATTTGACAATGCCAAGGGTTCTTGAGTTATGGCTCATATTCTAAAAAAGTTAATGCACACCGCATGACCACACACCGCACAAATGGCAATAGCATTAGCTCTTTGAGCCTTTGGCTCAGAAATGAGCTGATAATGTAACTTAATGTAGTATACTTTTGTGCCAAGTTACATGTATATTGAAATCAGAGGTAAGTATTTCATAGAAATTTCTATTTTTAGCATGGCTACACAATGACCTTGACCTGTGGATATTGACTAGCATTTGAAAAAACTTCAACCCTCGCCATAATGTGACAGGTATATCAGTGTTTCACAAACACATCTTGTTCTAAAATATGCTCTTGAATAAAAATTTTAAATAACCCCATTACATTTTATAGTTTTAAATAATCTTCCAATAAATGAAGGAAGATGTCGTGACCTTTCTTTTGTACAGATTGCATTTCCTCCATTTGCTTTGTTGTTCTTGTGAAAAATTTGAATGATTTTTTTCTATGTATTCCTGCATAAAAACTTGATCACCCATTGTGACCCCACTCTACAACGGGGATTATCTACATCTACACTATCAGAGAATGTTTCCATATAACTATGACCGATTATGCGGCTTTCCTGTTCTTAAGAAGATTTTTAAAGATTTTTCCTATGTATTCCTATGTTAAACTTTGATCCCCCATATGTGGCCCACCCTACGCCAGGGGTCATGATTTGAACAAACTTGAATCTACATTACCAGGGGATGCTATCACTTGAGTTTCGTCTTTCCGAGCCCAGTTGTTCTCGAGATAGATGCCATTAATTTTTCACCAATTCATAACTAGAACTGTCGGAACGGGACAAAATACCCCCCACTAGGTTTTTCAAAAGTAAGTTTTTCCATAATAAAGATATGTATCTAACATGAATTATGAAATTTTTCTTCCAGTCACCTTGAACTTCCCCAAATTACCTTCAGTCAAGGTCGTGACATACCCTTGGGTCATGGCAATCTTCGGGTGAAATGAAAACCTACCAAGTTTATCCATAGGAAAGATATGGACCGTACACAAATTATGAAATTTTACTTCCAGTGACCTTGACCTTGACCAAATGACCTTGGGTCAAGGTCATGACACACCCTTAGGTCATGGGCAATCTTTGTGTGAAATGAGAACCTACCAAGTTTATCCATAAGAAAGATATGGACCGGACACAAATTATGAAATTTTACTTCCAGTGACCTTGACCAAATGACCTTGGGTCAAGGTCATGACACATCCTTAGGTCATGGTTAATCTTTGTGTGAAATGAGAACCTACCAAGTTTATCCATAAGAAAGATATGGACTGGACACAAATTATGAAATTTCTCTTCCAGTGACCTTGAAGTTTCCCAAATGACCTTGGGACAAGGTCATGACACATCCTTAGGTCATGGGCAATCTTTGTGTGAAATGAGAACCTACCAAGTTTATCCATAAGAAAGATATGGACCAGACACAAATTATGAATTTTTCTTCGTGACCTTGAAGTTCCCCAAATGACCTTGGGTCAAGGTCATGACACATTCTTAGATCATGGGCAATCTTTGTGTGGAGTAGTAGATTCTAATGTCCTTCCTTAAGAAAGATATGGACCGGACACATTTGCACAGACAGACGGAGAAGGTGATTCCTATATACCCCCCAAACTTCGTTTGCGGGGGTGTGGGGGGGGGTGTGGTATAATTATCTCCCCTTGGAAAAGGGCGTGGTTCTTCACTGAAAAACTTGAAATGAGGACCTACCAAGTTTATTCATATGAAAGATGCGGACCGGACACGAATTACGAAATTTTACTTTCAGTGACCTTGAACTTCCCCAAATGACCTTGGATCAAAGTCATGACACACCCTTAGGTCATGGGCAATCTTTGTGTGAAATGAGAACCTACCAAGTTTATCCATAAGAAAGATATAGACCGGACACAAATTATGAAATTTTTCTTCCAGTGACCTTGGACTTCCCCAAATGACCTTGGGTCAAGGTCATGACACACCCTTAGGTCATGGGCAATCTTTTTGTGAAATGACAACCTACCAAGTTTATCTATAAGAAAGATATGGACTGGACACAAATTATGAATTTTTCTTCCAGTGACCTTGAAGTTTCCCAAATGACCTTGGGTCAAGGTCATGACACATCCTTGGGTCATTGGCAATCTGTGTGAAATGAGAACCTACCAAGTTTATCCATAAGAAAGATATGGACCGGACACAAATTATGAAATTTTTTCTAGTGACCTTGAAGTTGCCCAAATGACCTTGGGTCAAGGTCACGACACACCCTTAGGTCATGGGTAATCTTTGTGTGAAATGAGAACCTACCAAGTTTATCCATAAGAAAGATATGGACTGGACACAAATTATGAAATTTCTCTTCCAGTGACCTTGAAGTTTCCCAAATGACCTTGGGTCAAGGTCATGACACATCCTTAGGTCATGGGCAATCTTTGTGTGAAATGAGAACCTACCAAGTTTATCCATAAGAAAGATATGGACCGGACACAAATTGTGAATTTTTTTCCCAGTGACCTTGAAGTTCCCTAAATGACCTTGGGTCAAGGTCATGACACATTCTTAGATCATGGGCAATCTTTGTGTGGAGTAGTAGATTCTAATGTCCTTCCTTTAGAAAGATATGGACCAGACACGTTTGCACAGACAGACGGACGGACGGACAAACAGACGGAAAAGGTGATTCCTATATACCTCCCCCCAAACTTCGTTTGTGGGGGGTATAATTATCTCCCCTTAGAAAAGGGCGTAGTTCTTCATTGAAAAACTTGAATATATTTTACCCAAGGATACTTTGTAGCAAGTTGAAAATGGTCCAGTGGTTCTGGAGGAGAAGATGAAAATGTGAAAAATTTACAATGACTATGACGCCGAAGGCAGACAATTTTGATCAGAAAAGCTCACTTGAGCCTTTGGATCAGGTGAGCTAAAAACCGCAGAAAACGATAGGTCACCAGTCTTTTGAGTGACCAAAAAATTTAAACAAAATGCAGAATACAAAGCATAAATGCAAGATTTATTAAATTCAAATTAACAACATACAATTAACTGAAACAAACACACATTAAATTACCGGTAAGCTTTAAAAGTAAAAGATAGACATTCTTCACCATTTTTACAATGTCTCAGTTTGAAAATATCGTTTCCCTATACAAACCCTTTCCGAAACGATTTCACAAAATTTTGAGACTTCGAAGAAGATATTTGACAAAACTGAGATTTCAATTACAAATAGGCAGGCAATAATGAACAAAACAGAGACATGTCCATCTACCTCTTTATATGATAAAACGTGTTCCGTAGGCTAAAATGCTCATCCAAGTCTATGCTGTTCACACAAATTGTATCATTTTCTAAATTTTAGTACCATTGTTTAATTTATTGATTTAATTTGGAAACAGGGCAAACAATACAGCCCATCAAACCCTCGTCAAATTGATCACAACATTGGACAGTTATGCTTAAATACATACATCAACAAGAGGCCCACGGGCCTTATAGGTCACCTGAGCATTATGCAACAACTTTCCAGTTACAGTGTATTGAATTTGATTCATGTTTTAAGCCAGATGCTATATGGCATTCCCAATTTTGAAAGGGCACCATTGATCATCATAACAATAAACTTAGCAGTTGCTTAGCTTGGTTACTGAATACCCATACGCAGGGTAGGGGAACAAAAATGCACTCCAACTAATCAGTAATATTCATCAATAATCAGTAGTGCCCCTAACACTCTGACATAAACCCCTGACCCTAGGTTGCACAAATTTTTAAAAGGCACCCTTAAAATTGCCTATCAAAAAGTAAATAAATGTTTTCTAAATACAATTAAGGACCAGATTTCAAACAATTAATTCATTTTCAGTATATAAGTAGAGCCCCCCCCCCCCCCACTGGGGCCTTGAAATTCATAATTCTGCAAGATTAGGGTCCTTGCTCATCATAACTATATAGGTAGTTCATCTGCTTCATACCCAGAGACAGAGAAGAAAATTTTCAAAGATTTAATGTATTTTCACTATATAATCAATAGAGCCCCACCCTAACACCAGAACCCCAGACCCTGGGGCAATGAAATTCATAATTTTAGAAGAGGCATTCTTGCTCATCATAACTATGCACTTACTTAGTTTATTTAATACCTAGCAGCAGAGAAGATGATTTTCAAAGAATTCATGTATTTTCACTTTATAATCAATAAAGCCCCCCCCCCCCCCCTCAGAACCATTGACGCTGGGGCCATAAAATTCACAATTTTTGTAGAGGCACTCTTGCTCATCATAACTATGCACTTAGTTTATTTAATACCTAGGAGCAGAGAAGGAGATTTTCAAAGAATTCATGTATTTTCACCATATGATCAATAGAGCCCCCCCCCCCCCCCCAACACCAGAACCCTTGTACCTGGGGCCATAAAATTCTCAATTTTGGTTGAGGCACTCTTGCTCATTATCACTATGCACTTAGTTAATTTATTTAATACCTAGGAGCAGAGAAGGAGATTTTCAAAGAATTCATGTAATTTCACTATATAATCAATAGAGCCTTCCCCCCCCCCCCCCCCCAACACCAGAACCCTTGACCCTGGGGCCATTAATTCACAATTTTGGTTGAGGCACACTTGCTCATCATAACTATGCACTTAGTTAGTTTATATAATACCTAAGAGCAGAGAAGAAGATTTTCAAGGAATTCACATATTTTCACTATAATCAATAGAGCACCCCCCCTCCCCCCACACCAGAACCCTTGACCCTGGGGCCATAAAATTCACAATCTGGGTTGAGGAACACTTGCTTATCATAACTATGTACTTAGTTAGTTTATTTAATACCTAGGAGCAGAGAAGAAGATTTTCAAAGAATTCATGTATTTTCACTTTATAAACAATAAAGTCCCCCCCCCCAGAACAATTGATGCTGGGGCCATAAAATTCACAATTTTTGTAGAGGCACTCCTGCCGATCATAACTATGCACTTAGTTAGTTTATTTAATACCTAGAAGCAGAGAAGAAGATTTTCAAAGAATTCATGTAATTTCACTAAATAATCAATAGAGCCCCCCCCCCAACACCTGAACCCTTGACCCTGGGGCCATAAAATTCAAAATTTTGGTAGAGGCACTCTTGCTCATCATAACTATTTACTTACTTGGTTTATTTAATACCCAGGGGCAGAGAAGAAGATTTTCAAAGAAATCATGTATTTTTACTATATAATCAATAGAGCCCCACCCTAACACCAGAACCCCTGACCCTGGGGCCATAAAATTCACAAAATTGGTAGAGGCACTCTTGCTCATCATAACTGTGTACTTAGTTGGTTTATTTAATACCCAGGAGCAGAGAAGAAGATTTTCAAAGAAATAATGCATTTTCACTATATACTTATTTAGCCCCGCCCTAGCACTAGAACCCCTGACCCCAGGGCCATGAATTTCACAATTTTGGTAGAGGACTCAATGCTGATTACAATCATGCAAATATTTTGACTGCTTGATGTCCAGGAGTAAAGAAGAAGATTTTTAAAGATTGCATTAATTTTAGTGGTTTTGGCCCCACCCCTCAGGCCCCAGGGGGGCAGGGATCATGAAATTCACAATTTTTGTTCCCCTTCACCCATAGATGCTTTGTGCCAAATTTGGTTGAAATTGGTTCAGTGGTTGCAGAGAAGAAGCTGAAAATGTTCAAATGTTAACACACGACACACGACACACAACACACGACACACGACGGACGACGGACGACGACGGACGAAAACGGATAGCAATAGGTCACCTGAGTTTACTCAGGTGACCTAAAAACTATAAGGAATAGGAAAATATCATTAAGAGGGTGACTTGATTTTCTTTCTGGCACTCAAGTGTTTTTGATAACTGACATCACAAAAGGAGGATTACCGGTACCACGTTCTTTCAGCCAATGAAAATTACGAAAATAATCTTCTTATATAATATCATACACTTATCCAATGGTTGTGAGTGGGATAGCTTTTTTATCAAACCCGCGACAGGGAACTATTCCCGGCTAGAGCTTGCCCGAGGGGAATAGTTCCTGTCAAGGGTTTGATGAAAGAGCTATCCCACTCACAACCAGTGGATAAATGTTTTATTATACTGATGTATAATATAATTTTTTAGGTTTGAATTTTTTTTAGTAAGATAAAACTACAAGAATAATCCGACATCATGATGACGTCACAATGCTACTGAAGTCATTATGAGTCATCAGTCAATAGATTTATCGCTGGAAATCAAAATTGGTGGCAAATATTGCATGAAAATTTTCCGAGGGCAGATAGCAAAAACTATACAACGGGGTATAGCTTTGCTATGCTTGGACTATCTGAGATAGCTATTTTACCTTCTTAACTTTATATAGGAAACATTTTGACAGAAGTATAATAAATTTGTTTATCATATACTTAGTAGTAAATACACCGATTCTGCACTGTGTGATACGGGTGTTAAAATTTGTAAATTCAGTATGTGCAACCTCTGCAAAGAAAATTAATGGAAACTAAATGGACTGACAGACAGAAAAGCCTGTTAGTTTCATTCAAGAATTACACATATTTAAATTTGCTTTCCTTTATCCTTAGATGACAACAATAATAACCATGAGGCTGATGGATCTTGAGTTCTAAGGGAAAATACAACCTAAATTGACACTCAGGTTTTTCATGACATGCAGTTGGTAAAATGATCAGACTTTCTGTTGTATGAAAAGAAAACTGTAAGGGCCATTTAGAAAGTTACGTTGTGATGTCATTTACATGGCTGAATTTAGCCTAAATACATTGTTTTATTTCACTGTATCAAAAACATGTATTTAATCAAGATATGATAAATGAATTAAACTGAATTTCTAATGGCACGTGCCATTAGAAATTCAGTTTTATTCTGTACAGAATAAAAATACTCAACATTTCTCTGAGTAAATGCTATTGTAGTCGTGAACATTTACGAGTAAACCATCAGGATGAGCATGTTAACCTTACAAGTTTCTCCTGAATTTTACATTAAATATTTCATTTTTTTTTCAGTTCTACAGATTCCATTTCTTCTTTTATATTACTTGAAGAATGTTGTGTCTTCCTCCCTAAACTGGTCACCATATATAAAATAAAGGGAAGGAAAAAAACTGCATGAAGTAATCCTATAATGATAACAAGAAACATTACTTTTCCAAAAGAGACAAACACATAGCTACTGGAAAAAGCTAGCATTGAGATTCCAATCAGAGAAGACAGGGCAGCATTAATTACAGGTCCTCCAACCTTATCAAGAGCACTTTTAATTATGTTCTTTTCTTGTCGGACAGACAAAAATGCATGAGAAACATGTACACTGAAATCCACTGAAAATCCAACACTCATAACAAGATGGATCATTGTGATCGAACTCAATGTAAGATCCCAGAAGTACATAAAACCAACCACACCAACAATTATGCTAATTAAATTTAGGGCTACAATGCTAACAATCAAAGGTTTTGGCATCAGCAAGGATGTTACAACCAACATTGCAATGATGGCTATACCCACTGTTTGTAAGGTACTTGGTAGTATCTGAACAAACTGTTCGTAAAAAATGAAAGCTGCATTGTAGAAAAAACAGGAGATTTTTGCTTCCTCTGATATTGCTCGTAGTTCAAGCATCAATGATCCTTGAGATTCACTAGTTTTCAAGTTATTGGATTTTAGATAAAATTTAGATGACAGAATTCTAGTTCCACTTGCATCAAAAAATATATCGTTTGAAAAAGTACTTGCATCTCTTATAAATGAATGCAGACCATTCACAAATTCTGCCTCTGATCTATTACTATATAAAAGAGATTTTTCATAATGTTTTAACCAGTTGATTTCAAACTTTTCATCTATACCTGATAATTTCTTAGCTTTGGCTAAAACATCTGTTATACTGTTCTGAGTAAACTTAAGAGAATATTTCTCTTCTTGTTTTATACACAGCATTACAACTGGTTCTACCGTGAAAAACTGATCCTCCCATTTGCTGTACTTATAAAAATAGGAATCCTCAGCAACCAAATTAAATAAATGCAAACCTTGCTTAAAATTTGTGGCCCCAAAAATAGACAGACTTAAATATATAACAAATAAAATACATACAGCACATTTTCCTGCACTATGAGATAACAATTTGATGGGTATTTGTTTTGGATATTTTTCCAAAAGACTCTCTACATCTTCTCTTTCTTAGGGATGCTTCCAGAATAACAACAGTTTTTCTTATTGCCTTCTGTCTCATCCTGGTTTAACTTTAAACAACACAAATAATAATGTCTCTTTTCTTTTGTCCTGATCTCATTCAAGCAAATGGCAGAGGAAAAGAAAAATAACTGATTGAGATAGCAAAACAACACAGCAACACCTGAAAAAAAAAGAAATTAGTTAACATCAATTAATCATGTTAATCATTATATTTGCTGGAAATGAAGATTTAATTGGTCATAAAATGATTTAAATCAAATTTTAACTATGTACATATACCCCCATTTGGGCTTTTCAGAGATTGATTGATTGATTGATTGATTGAATATTGTTTAATGCCGAGTTGACAATTTTTCAGCCATGCTTGATGGGGCTTTTCAGAAAAGTTGCCAAATCAGAAATATTTCATGGATCTAATAGGTGCTCACAATTTTCTTATAAACATGTAGAGTGCAAATAAAATTTCTCATATATATATATATATATATATATATATATATATATATATATATATATATATATATATATATATATTAATGAATGAAATTAAAGTGCAACCTCAAATAAACCATCAATACTTTGTAATAACATTGCTTTTATTTCGTTGTAAAAAAAAAATTAATTGGAAATATCTCTCATCTTTGTGTGTCATGTGACTCTACAACTTGATTGTTAAAAATCATATTAATGCAAATCAAATTAATCTTGATAACTTAATATCACACTCATTTTAAAAATAAAAGACTGGTCATCCAGTAACTAAATGATTTGATAGACAATAAATTACAATTAAAAGAAACAAGAGGCCCACGGGCCTTATAGGTCACCTGACAATTCCTCTGTAACAACTTTCCAGTTATTGAATTTGATTCATGTTTTAAGCCAGATGCTATATGGCATTCACAATTTTGAAAGAGGCACCATTGATCATCATAACAATACACTTAGCAGTTGCTTAGCTTGGTTTATTGATTTAAATATGCCCAATAATAAGTTCATAGGATCTTCATGAACGTTTCATGAACATTTCATGAATAAAATTCATGAAAAATTCAAGGTAATTCATGAATTATTCATGATCACCTCGCAGGGGTACTGAATACCCATACGCAAGGTAGGGGAAAAAAAATGCATTCCAACTAATCAGTAATATTCAGCAATAATCAGTAATGCCCCTAACACTGTGAAATAAACCCCTGACCCTAGGTCCACACATTGCACAAATTTTAAAAAGGCACCGTTAAAATTGCCTATAAAAAATAAATAAATGTTTTATAAATACAAAGGAGCAGATTTCAAACAATTAATTCATTTTCAGTATATAAGTAGAGCCCCACATCCACCCCTGACCCTGGGGCCTTGAAATTCAAAATTTTGCAAGATTAGGGCCCTTGCTCATCATAACTATTTAGGTAGTTCATCTGCTTCATACCCAGAGACAGAGAAGAAAATTTTCAAAGATTTAATGTATATTCACTATATAATCAATAGAGCCCCCCCCCCCCCACCCCCACACACCATAACCCCTGACCCTGGGACCATAAAATTCACATTTTGGTAGAGGCACTCTTGCTCATCATAACTATGTACTTAGTTAGTTTATTTAATACCTAGGAGCAGAGAAGAAGATTTCAAAGAATTTATGTATTTTTACTATATAATCAATAGAGCCCCACCCTAACACCAGAACCCCTGACCCTGGGACCATAAAATTCACAATTTTGGTAAAAGCACTCTTGCTCATCTTAACTATGCACTTCGTTAGTTTATTTAATACCTAGGAGCAGAGAAGAAGATTTTCAAAGAATTCATGTATTTTTACAATATAATCTATAGAGCCCCCCCCCCCCCCCCAAACACCAGAAGCCTTGACCCAGGGACCATAAAATTATTCACAATTTTGGTAGAGGCACTCTTGTTCATCATAACTATGTACTTAGTTAGTTTATTTAATACCTAGAAGCATAGAAGGAGATTTTCAAAGAATTTGTGTATTTTCACTTTATAATCACTAGAGCCCCCCCCCCCTAACACCAGAACTCTTGGCCCTGGGGCCATAAAATTCACAATTTTGGTAGAGGCACTCATGCTCATCATAACTATGCACTTAGTTAGTTTATTTAATACCTAGGAGCATAGAAGGAATTTTCAAAGAAT
>NW_026928298.1:0-33230 GCF_032062105.1 Saccostrea cuccullata | reverse complement strand
GCGTACATAAAGTTTATGTTCAAATAAGATTTAGTAAATCTTCATGTTGGAAGTCTATCTTAACTTTATTTTAATTATTCTTTGCATAGCTTTAATATTTTTAAACTATTTTATATTAAATTAAATTACGTTCTACGCAGCATTGCTAAGGCTGAGAAAGGAGGTTGGGCCTAACTTATACGGATAAAGTTTACTGTGACGTCACAAAAAATATGACTATTATGTATTTCACATAATACCTAATACATAACTTGCAATTTTAAACTGTATGAGCATAATAAACAAAAATAAAACTTTTCCATGCATTAAGAAAAACGTTGCCAGTGAAATCCCGTACAGCTGGTTATAAACAATCAGGGATCGCGATGAGATTGTCAATGAGATTGTCAACATGACGTCATTTTAATAGAAATGACATATTTCATGTGCTGTGAGAGGCAAATTGAGGATTTTTTTAACAATGAAAAATGGGTTTTATTATTAAAACAGCATATTTTACAGGTTTTAATAGGCTATTAATACCGATGTATATCCTTTGTTAGGTGCGATTGTTCGTTCTATCGAGAGAATGTATTTAATTAATTATGTCGTGTTTTATGTACAGGTTAGGTATATTTTACATCGGGATGCCTCATTAAATCGTCCTTTCCAAGTGCATACACTAAATATGTAGATCTTAACCATTTTTTAAATCGAGAGCGTGATTTTTTAAGCACACAAAATATTTGGAAAAAGTCAAACATATTTCGACATTGGCCTATTTACTTGAAATTTTAACTATTAAATCGCAGATTGTATTCAAAGCAGCAGCATTTTCCAGAAAGTATAAAGTATGCAGAAACAATTAATAGCTTGATTTTTTTAATTTCAACTAGGGTATGCCCTTGCGATATTGAAATTTGTTAATGACCTACATTCAGTAAACGTACTATGCATTCATCACATGACTGTCCATTGAAAGGAACTTCGTGCAGAACAGATTGCTATGCTATTTTCATAATTATTTAAATTCTGTAATAATAAATCAGCTTGATAAAATGAATTCAAATTTAAGAAAAATCCATTATTTGCACATCTATTTTCCGTTGATTTCTGATCAGCCTTAACAGTGTCTACCTATTTGGTTTAGTCATCTTAACAGACAGTTACATGATCAAATAATCTCTACTGCATCGTGGTCATGAAAAATTTCTATATTCCAAAGACTTACATGTATACTGGTTATAAATTCAAATGGTACTTGGTTTTGTATACTATATCATGATGTTTTGAGAAGTTGCTGTTGTTTTAATTATTTCAATGCATTATGCAATGCATCATTTTATGGACTTTTCTTTATTTCAGGTACGAGGGTTGTCCGTAAAGTTCGTGGACAACATTGATAACTACTGACAAACATTGATAATATATGAGAAACTATTATTTTTATGGAATTAATGTCTCATCTTATAAATATGCAAGTTTTCAACAAAAACGAAGCATAAATAGTTTTATCCTGCAACTACCCCTTGCATTGACCTAATAAAGGTAACCTAATAATCCAAAGCTTTATCCGATCACTGCGCTAATAAAGCCTCGTGCATGTATTCCGACGTTCTAAAAGCATTGTGACGTCAAGTATATTGCAATGTTTACGCCATGATGTCATAGTTTCAACTGCAGTGAAGTGCCTAAATCTGTCGGAAAAAGTTTATTTTGGACGTTCAAATGTAAAATTTTGTTGCAGGATAAACAAAATACATGATAACTGTCTTGAAATATAAGTGATATTTGGGCTCGGGTCGAAAACGTAAGAGGGCTCGGCAAGCCTCGCCCTCTATCACGTTTTCTTACCTCACCAAAATATCGCTTATATTTCAAGACAGTAACCATGTATTTGATATATATCTTTATCAGATGCAAAAAGAACAAACACTCATACCCGGAGCACTAAAACGAAAATTCTTGACGTTACCTGACGTCAAAAGCTATATACGAGCACATGTAACTTTTCTCAACATAGTCACCGTTAAACTAAAAACATTTCTTATGTCTTTTCAACCAGTCATAAAAATGTGCACAAAATGTTCAGGTTTCATTGATTTTGTAAAATAATATTAATAATATTTAACAATGCCCGTCTCATATCCTGCCTCATATTCTGCAACCAACCTCTCTCAGTGTAAAGACGATTTTATTTACGGACATACGGCAAAGTCATTACGTTATGAAATTCATTTTTTACAGCACTGCAATATCTTGGAATGATGGTTTTCCTTTACACATGTCATCCTGTAAACTGTTCATTCAGTCCAAAAATATTATATGCCACTGAAATACTACTAAATGTTTCTTTTTACTATTTTTTCCGGATTGTTTAAGAAATGTTTCGGTCTCTGAGGGTGTCTATCCGATGTCTACGCAGAAACTTATAACTGGTCACTGCTCTACCTATTTAGAAAACGTCGCTTTTTTAACGATTCCGATCCTGTTTTATATGTTCTAACTATGATTGCTCAGGCATTTTAAAACTTTGAACATTCAAATTTTGCAGGTTTGACGTGAGAACCTTTGTCAACCTCATAATGTAAAATTCTTCCAGATTTCTACAGAATTTTATAAAATACAGATGAAATTATTAAAGTGATAAATATTTTTTTAATTAACATTTCGCGGTGCTCCGGGTCTCCATTCCCAGTCTAGATATGAAGCCATAATTGTAATTAAACATTTGAAATTGATTAAGATTGTACATTTTTTAATTTACATTTAGTAAAGGATTAGAAATATGCCATTAATAAATATCAATGACACGACTTTTATTAAATTTTTAGCTTGTTCACGAACTCAATGGACAGCCCTCGTACTTTTTGTTATCTTTCATTTAATTTAATTCAAAGTTATTGGATTCTACTTCAGATATATATTACCTTACATGAAAATATATGTACATGTATTTATTAAGTGAATTTTTCGATTTTAGAAAAACAGTGATACTTTTTTAATAAGGAATATTTTTTCTACGTGTATTCTTAAATGATCACTATCTATTTTGTGTATACCCTGGCAAAAAGAAGATTTAGTTTAGCAAAATGATATCAAACACATACCGACCATGAAAAAGAAAAAAATAAGTTAAGCTAATTCAGGGATTGGGCCTTGACTTCTTTATGCCGCTTTTACAATTGTGTTTCGCAGCACTGTTAAGGCTTACTATGAGAAATCAACGGAAAATAGAAGTGCAAAAACGGGAATTGTTTTTAAAATTAAATTTATTATCATGCAGCTGTTTTATTATCAAAGAATTTAAATACTTGAAGAAATAGCATAGTGTATCCTTCTATGTACTGTATAAAGTTTGGTCCCATCGATGCACAGTCACGTGATGAATGCACTGTACGTGTACTGAATGTAGGTCATTAACAAATCTCAATATCGCAAAGGCATACCACTGCTGAAATTAAAAAATCAAGCTATTTATTGTTTCTGTATAGTTTGTACTCTCTGGAATGTGCTGCTGCTTAAAATAGAATTTCTGTTTTAATAATCAAAATTTCAAGTAAATAGGCCTATGTCGAAATATGTTTGACTTTTACCAAATATTTTGTGTACTTATAGAATCCTGCTCTCGTTTAAAAGAAAGCAGCAGCACATTTCAAGTTACGGAACATATCTTTTATTTATATTCAAAAAATGGTTAAGATTTATTCAGTGTATGCCCTTGCGAAAGACCGATTTAATAAGGCACCTCGATGTAAAATATACCTAACCTGAACTTAAAAACACGCAGAAAATTATTTAAATACATTATCTCGATAGTTAATGAATAATCGCACTTAACAAAGGATAAATATTGGTATTAATAGCTTATTTAAAACCTGTAAATAATATTCTGTTTTATAATAAAATACATTTTTCATTGTTAAAAATGAACTCAATCTTCCTTTCAAAGCACATGAAATACGTCCTTTTTCCCAAATTGACGTCATGATTGACAAGTTCATCGAGATCAGTGATTCGTTTATAACCATCTGTATGGGATTTAACTAGCATCTTTTTTAATGCATTGATAAGTTTTAGTGTTGTTTATTATGATTATACAGTTTAAAGTTGCAAATTATTTCATTTTTTGGCATTATGAGGAATACATAAAAGTCGTATTTTTGTGTGACGTCACAGTAAACTTTATCCATATAAATGAGGCCCCGCCCCCTTTTTTCAGCCTTAACAATGCTGCGTTCCAGGTCTATATTATGCAAGATATAGATTATAATCAAAATATTATCTGTTGAACACAATTTAATCTTTACAGATGTCCGAAGTACGATCTAAAGGAACTGTTTTTCCAGTTAACAGTTGTCCGGGGAACATTTCCGAAGCTGTGCATGCTTCCAAAAGACTAAATTGTTCTGGAATTGACAAGTTTAAAAACACATATCATTGTTTACCATTGTCTGACCTGTCTCAACTTGTTGAATTGTGCTATCAAACAAGCTTTTTGATTGAAAAGGGTAAGATAAATTGATTTGATGTATATTCTGAAAAAACATGGTGTTTTTATATAGTTGTTTTATTTTCAGCCAACAAAAATTGTTTATCTTTTTATAAACAAAAAAAGTAGCATATTACAAGCAAAATCGTCTTGCATTCTTTCCAACGACTGATAAATTTCTACAAATTAAAAAAATCTTTTTTGTTTAATCATACCTTAATATCATTTTATTAATTTCCGTGGTGAATGCATTCATATCTTTTATTGACAGGAAATTGCATGGTTCTTCAATCCGGATATTTAAACAACCGATCATGTCTTCATTTTACTGAAGGCTGCCCCAGCACTCATTACCAATCCAAACTGATGCTGAATTGTAAGTGTTTTGCGCGTTTTGTAAATTTGCAAATTCTGTCATGTATACCAGTGCGGTGAGACACAAAATACAACATTTCAAAACATTTTTTTTTTATGTACAATGTATAATGAACGCATTCCAAAATCAAAACAGAAAATCTTTTTTTCTGTTTTAAGCATTTTGCCCTTAGGTATTGACAAAACTCAACAAATAACACAGTTTACAAGATATTTATTGGTGTGAATGTTAAAAGTTTAAAGAACGCAAACCATCGTTCACATAGCTAGATTTTATGGAGTAAATTTCCTCCCAAAACTATCACTGAAACAGTTTTCACCACCACATTACAATTTGATAAAGGCACAAATCTACAGAGTAAATTTTCTCTCAAAAATGACACTATACAGTTAACATACAGTAGTCAATTCAAAAGCGACTATCCTTGATATAACAAGATTTTACGGAGTAAATTTCCTCCCAAAGAATATGACTGATACAGTATTCACTACAACAATTACAATTTAGAAATAGCAAAAATCTACAGAGTAAATTTACTCTCTAAATTCACATTGGTGCATTGTACATTCAGTATTTCAAAGCCAAAGCAACCATCGTTTACATAGCTAGATTTTACTGAGTAAATTTCCTCCCAAAGACTATCACTGAAACAGTTTTACTACCAAAATACAAATTGAAGAAGGCAAAATCTACAGAGTAAATTTCCTCTCAAAAATGACATTGATACAGTGCAACAGACAGCAACATTTTAGGGGGTAAATTTCCTCCCAAAGAATATCATTCATACATGTACAGTGTTCACTACTAACATTACATTTTTGAAAAAAGCAAAAATCTACAGGGTATATTCCCTCTCAAAAAGACAATGATACAGTGTAATAGACAGCTACATTTTAGGGGGTAAATTTCCTCTCAACGAATATCACTGATGCAGTGTTAACTACTAACCTTGCAGTTTGTTAATAACAAAAAATCTACAGAGTAAACTTCCTCTCTAAATTCACATTGGTGCATTGTACATTCAGTAGTTCAATGCCAAAGCAACCATCATTTACCTAGCTAGATTTTACGGAGTAAATTTCCTCCCAAGAATATCACTGATACAGTGTTCACCACTATATTTACAATTTAAAAATAGCAAAAATCTACAGGGTAAACTTCCTCTCTAAATTCACACTGGTTCATAGCACATTCAGTATTTTAAAGCCAAAGGGTAATTTTTCTCTCTAAATTCACATTGGTTCATAGCACATTCAGTATTTTAAAGTCAAAGCAACCATCGTTTACACAGCTAGATCTTACGGAGTAAATTTCCTCCCAAAGACTATCACTGATATAGTGTTCACAACTACATTACAATTTGAAAATAGCAAAAATCTAGAGAGTAAATTTCCTCTCAAAATGACATTCATACAGTAACATACTGTAGTCAATTCAGAAGCGACTATCCTTTATATAACAAGACTTTACGGAGTAAATTTCCTCCCAAAGAATTTCACTGAAACAGTGTTCACTACTAACATTACAGTTTGTTATTAACAAAAATATAGAGAGTAAATTTCCTCTCTAAATTCACGTCGGTGCATTGTACATTCAGTATTTCAATGCCAAATCAACCATCGTTTACATAGGTAGATTTTACGGAGTAAATTTCCTCCCAAAGACTATCACTGATACAGTGGTAACTGCTAACATTACAGTTTGGTAATAACAAAAATCTACAGAGTAAATTTCCTCTCTAAATTCACGTCGGCGCATTGTACATTCAGTATTTCAAAGCCAAAGAAACCATCGTTTACCTAGCTAGATTTTACGGAGTAAATTTCCTCCCAAAGAATATGACTGATATAGTGTTCACCACTACATTTCAAAACAGGAAAAAACTCTACAGAGTAAATTTCCTCTCAAAATGCACGTCGGTGCATTGTACATTCAGTACTTCAAAGCCAAAGCAACCATCGTTTACACAGCTAGATTTTACGGAGTAAATTTCCTCCCAAAGACTATCACTGATACAGTGTTCACCACTACAATTACAATTTGAAAATAGCAAAAATCTACAGGGTAAATTTCCTCTCTAAATTCACATCGGTTATTTGCACATTTAGTATTTCAAAGCCAAAGAAACCATCCTTTATATAACAAGACTTTACGGAGTAAATTTCCTCCCAGAGAATATCACTGATACAGTGTTCACCACTACATTTCAAAATAGGAAAAAAACTCTACAGAGTAAATTTCCTCTCAAAATGCATGTCGGTGCATTGTACATTCAGTATTTCAAAGCCAAAGCAACCATCGTTTACACAGCTAGATTTTACGGAGTAAAGACGATCACTGATATAGTGTTCACAACTACATTACAATTTGAAAATGGCAAAAATCTAGAGAGTAAATTTCCTCTCAAAATGACATTCATACAGTAAACATACAGTAGTCAATTGAAAAGCAAATAGCCTTTATAAAACAAAACTTTACGGGGTAAATTTCCTCCCAAAGAATTTAACTGATACAGTGTTTACTACTAATATTACAATTTGGTAATAAAAATCTACAGAGTAAATTTCCTCTCTAAATTCACATTGGTGCAATGTACATTCAGTATTTGAAAGCCAACCTAACCATCGTTTACATAGCTTGTAGGTTTTACGGAGTAAATTTCCTCCCAAAGAATATCACTGATACAGTGTTTACTACTACAATTACAATTTGAAATTAGCAAAAGAGTAAGTGTCCTATCAAAAATGACATTGATACGGTGTACATGTATATTGGGTCTTTTAGACAGCTTAACTTTACGGAGTAAATCCCTCCCCCCTCCCCAAAGTATAGCACTGATACACATGTACAGTTTTCAACATATCTATAAAAAGTTAACCTTTTCAAGTTAACAAAATCTACAGAGTAAATTTCCTCTCAAAAATGACATTAGTGCATTGTACATTCAGTATTTGAAACCGAACCGTATTTGATTTTACCATGTTTACGGAATAAATTTCCTTCCAAAGAATATCAGTGATACAGTGCTCACTACTAACATTTACAGTTTGAAAATAGCAAAAGTCTACAGGGTAAATTTCCTCTCTAAATTCACATTGGTTCCTTGCACATTCAGTATTTCAAAGCCGAAGCAACCATCATTAACATACTAGATTTTACAGTTATTATTCGCAGTAAGGAAATAACATTATATATAGAAAACAGCAGAACATCAGAGGGTTAATTTCCTCTAAAAATAAATTGATACAATATACACTTTTTACAGGAAAGAAACATACTTGTTACATATTATTGTAAAGACTTTCGATGGATATACTAATGATGTAATACATTATTATTTAATCTATAAATAAACAACATATAATTTATACAAACGCATACAGGTTTTTTGACTGATTTCAAGCCGTATTCAACGAGGGGAGGGGGTTCAATGCGCATGCAGTAGCATGTTGAAGTCACAAACAATATCTCAAAGTACGTTGAAAACTGTATTGTTCAGTTTATATCCGAGAAGGAAAACAAGGAGAAGGAGGCAAGTCCCTCTCCGGGTTATTATCGAACAATTTGATTTCAAACACATCCATCACATTTACTTTCTTTGACCAAAGCTCCACTTCTATGCTTTCCTTATGGCTGATGCCATTGAATGTCTGCTGAATGCATTTTCAACATGTCCAAAGGAAATCTGGCCGCCATATTTTGAACAAATCCATAGTTGACCTATTAATAAATTTTTTAGACTCGTAAATCATCTTATAAAATTATTTTTAAACTTTCAATTTTTCTAAACCCATGGGAATTTATTTTTTTAGGCATGCCGGATTACATGTTGCGCACCACAGTCGAGCAGTGATGCTTGCACAATTTTTGTAAAATCGAAAAAAAGTCTTTCCGTTGGGTTTTCGTATGGAAATTTCATTCATCTAAAGAACACGTATATATAACCCCAGTCTACACACATTAACTAAGACAAGATAAATTTTATTTGAAGGATGATGTCAATTTTCTCATATAAATCCAGATCATATACTTTTGCATTAAACACGATTTTGAATTCAGATTAGTTCAGGCAGTACATTTGCAATTAAAACACTAATTACTAACGCCAAAAGGGGAGTTCAGAAAAGTAAATGATAATATGTGCATGCAGGTAGTTTTACTACAATAAAATGATCGCTAAAGTGTTTAGCATTTCACACATTAAAGAAAGCAACCACCTTTACCAAGGATTGAAATCCTCATGTAACTGTAGATAAGGATAGAATTCATATGCCAGACACTACCTTAATTACACTTATCGTAACATATACATATATAATTGTAAATTTACCTTTATTATTCAATGTTTGGTCTTTGTTTCGTTATTTCTCCAGTCATCAGAAAACAGTCACTTTTGTATCCAGTCGTCATTTAAACCACTCCTGAAATAATTGCGTTCACTTATTGAGGGGCAGTCTAACTTGGTTTTCTTTCTCTAACTTGCTTCGTGTTCTCTGCGACTTTGAAGTGGATAAGCAACTGGGCACTATGCAAATATCCGATGCCGCCAATTTCAAAACGGCCTTACACACAAATCATCATGTGGGGGTATATAACTGGAAACGGAAAAATAAACTGTTTTCACAAAGAACTTGACAACAAATTCATTGTTTTCAAGATAAATGAATGCATTAGCGTCAATAGGTTGTTGTGAGAGAAAATTGAGATGGTCTGTTTCTTATCATTTCATCATTTTCTTTTCCGGTGCGTGAATCCCCGCTGTTACATTTGTAATCAACCCCTTGTATTGGATAGAGCTGCGGCCATGTTATAATATTTTGACCTAAATCAAGCTGTGAGTTCACATTTTTTCACCATCAAAATCTGAGCCCGACAAAATCACAGGTCGCCCTATTTACATTTTGTTGATATGTAACATATACTCTGCCGCAATTACATAAACATTATCTTCTCATGCAGCAGTAACCGAAATTGAGGTTTCAAAGATGGGTGTGATAAAAATCATGGACTGTTATTCTTTTTAGTTGATCTATCGACACTAACACCATGAGGTCAAAAAAGAGAAAATAAATAGACTTTAGAAAAAGCTAACGCAAAAGCAATACTGATAAAACTTGTTTTGAACTTTTAATTTTAAAAACTCAATAATGTAAATCATTTAAAATAAAAAAAAAATTATATCACCTTCCTTTTTATATGCCTGTATTTTCTAATCCTAACTGTAATTAATTATTTACGACTTGTATTCGATAATGGTGTATTGGGTGTTATACATCTGATCTTAATTACTAAGACTGTTATTCTTAAATTTTGTAAGCATCTAGATATATTATCTATCAAACCTTAAAGCGCAAGCTGACCTCTGAGAAATTGTCAATAATGTAAATCCATTGAAGTTTATTCTATTTTACTACTTACATGTTTTACATATACTCTGCTACTACATGTATCGCATATGTATAAATATTTCATGTGACAGTATATTAATTAATACATTATTGAAAATGTTTATTTTTCAGGATGTTACAAAAATATGAACAGTTAACATTTACATGCAAAGAAATCTTGTCCGATTGACGCGCACTGATGAAGTCAATAAAAGTGTAATTGGTGCAAATCACCCATACCTATTCCCCAAACGCTGGCAAGACAGTTTACGGCAGCAGATTTCGATTTCAGGAGGGTGGATTATAGATTGTCAGTTTTTTGGTTAAAGAAAAAATAATCTTGATACATTCCTCCATTTATTTCTATCAGTGATATTTTTACATTAAAATGAAAACATAAACATAGCCAATCAGGTTGTGTCTAGGTATCGTATCACAACGGTAAATGTTTTCACAAAAAAATCGTAAAAAAAGAATAAGGTAATTCTGTTTACTTTAAAAATATTTAGCAGGAGATTTTAAACATTACCTGTCACTGCGCTAGCTGACACATCCTCACACACAAAACGGTACCTACACGGCATTTTCTTTTTCCATTTGCAAACAGGGCTACCTCAAATCCACGCGTTTTTAATGTGTTTATAAACATTCCGAGTGCATCACAGGTAGTAGCCTCCCATGCCCGGAAAAAAAGTCCTTTCATAAAACCTTTATTTGTTCAAAAAGTACATAACATTTACTAGACACAGGTACCAAAGTTGTAAAAATGGCTTGGAAAAGAATGGAAAAACGCTCCAAAAGAAATGAAAATCAATTTGATATGTATGGACCTATATTTGAGTTCATTTTGATTAGTCAATTACCGGTGTGATACCTCTACCTATTTAGTACTCCTCCTCCCTCTTGTTTAACAAGGAAATGATGCCGACTTCCGGGAATTTGGTACCCTTTTCCCCATAATTCGACGCGCAGTACTTCCAGAATTACCAAGTTCATCGTACCTGAAGTTAATTTATACTAAGGGAAATAAAATTATATGGATATACGTAAATAAAAAATTGAAAGACAGCTTATTTCTACTAACGATTTAGCTTACTACAATGAATGATTTTTATAACTTTCTTTTTCTTTAATTTACGTTTATTTTTTTACAGTATTTGATTAATATGACCCTCCCCCCTTCGAAAAAAAGAATGGGTGCAAAGGCTTCTAAATAATTAATTTTGTACTTTTGTTTTAAACCCAATTTACTTAAGACATTAATTGCCTTGCCAAGATCTCTGGGGGAAGTTTCACAGATTAAGGTTAATTCGGTTTTTATTGAGTTCGCTCTCCGGATAGAATGCTAGGTTTTCTTGGTATGTTTCCTTTGTTAGAAAGGATATCTATATATACTGCTAAAAACAAGTTTTAAAAATATATAACAAAAATAAAATAATTAATAAGGAAAAAGCAATACTAATAAGATTTTGTTCTGGACTTAAAAAATCAAATTGATATGTATATCATTTTTAAAATTAAAAAAAAATGCATTTTTATTTAAGCATAATTTTTCTTGATATCTAGGCAATAAAGTGTATTTTTTCATTTAATTGAGTGAAAGTAATGGCGATCGACTTCTGCAGGATGGGCAATGTGATACCTCCATAGACCTCAAAGAATACATGCTGAGCACATATTAATCCTAATCGAGAATTAATGGGTGGAAGATCTGATAACCATATGTACGGGATTGTTTTGCATAACATGGAATAAAGAAAGTAATTCTGTAGACACTATATTTTGAACTAAGATAGAAGGTTTTTTTTTATTTTGGCAACTTCATGTACCTAATAATAGCAATTTTCCCGAACCCTTTTGACAAAACATGTAAGATCTATTGTCGAAAAGTTTTGCTAAAAACAGTTTTTTCTTTTAATTTCTAAAAAATAATTTAGTCTATCTGCGCATTTTTTAATTATTAAATATTAGAAAGAGAGTAATGCTAAAACACTCGGGAATTCAACTTAACATCAGCCTGTGTAAAAGAAAAGACAATCTCGGCCTTATCCAAGTTCCCCTGTAGTTAAATTCTTTTTTATACATCATATCATGTATATTTCTTTCAATTTGTAAATATACAAATTATACAGTGTTAGTGTTAAAAGTTAAAAAAAGGGCATGTTTAAATTAAAAAAGAAGAAATAGACATATTGTGTAACTGTAATTACGCTATATAAAATAATATATATTTTAAATTTTTACTATCATTCTTCACAGTTTTTGCAGTCTGACATCCAATAATCTGTAAATAATAAATTACAATAGGATCGAAAGACACTGGCATAAAGAAAGCAAATCATTTACAATATTGGAGTTCTATTGTCAAAAATAAGTTTTTTATAAAGCTTATTTTCCTCTTTTTTAATCTCATTGTGTTAGTGTAGATATATCATCGAAAAGGAATAATTGTCCGTGATTTTTTTCACATCTTCATGATCTTTGAAACCGCATATTTACAAAAAATAATAAATACTACGACACGAGGAGATAATGTTAATGCACTCGCAGCAGAGTATAATGTTAAATATCAACAAATTGTGAGTAATAGTATGGCAACTTGTGCTTTTGACAGGCTAATTAGATTTTGATGGTGAGAAAATGTTGAAATTACAGCTTAGTTTAGGTCAGATTATTTTGACATGGCCGCAGCTCTATCCAATACAAAGGGTTGATAACAAGTGTAACAGCGGGGATTCACACAGCGGAAAAGAAAATGGTGAAATGATTAGAAGCAGACCATCTCAATTTTCTCTCACAACAACCTAATTCATTTATCTTGAAAACGATGGATTTGTTTTTAAGTCCTGTGTTAAAACAGTTTATTTTTCCGTTTCCCGTTTTATATTCTGCATAATGATTAGTGTGTATGGCAGTTTTGAAATTGGCGGCATCGGATATTTGCATTCTGCCCAGTGGTTCATCTACTTCAAAGTCACAGAGAACACGAAGCAAAACAAGTTAGACTGCCCCAAATTTTGTGAACGCAATTATTTCAGGAGTGGTTTAAGTGACGACTGGTTATAAAAGTGACTGTTTTCTGATGAATGGAGAAATATTGAAACCAAAACCAAACATTGAATAAAGGTATATTTACAATTATATAATGATGTATATGTTATGATAAGTGTAATTAAGATAGTGTCTTCAAATGAATTCTACCCTTAACTACAGTTCATGAGGATTTCGATCCATGGTCAAGGTAGTTGCTTTTTTTATTGTGTGAAATGCTAAATAAACACTTTAGCGATCATTTTATTTGCAGTAAAACTACCTGCATGTACATGTCATCATTTATCTCTCTGAACTCCCCTTTTGAAATTCAAGGCGTTAGTAGTTAGTGTTTTAATTGCATATGTCCTGTCTGAACTAATCTGAATGCAAAATCTTGATTAATGCAATAGTATATGATATGGTTTTATATGAGAAAATTGACACCACCCTCAAATAAAATTTATCTTGTCTTAGTTTGTCTAAATGTGTGTGTAGACTGGGGGTATATGTACGTGTTCTTTAGATGAATGAAATTTCTATACGAAAAAACCAAAGGAAAGAATATTTTTCGATTTAACAAAAATTGTGCAAGAACCACTGCTCGACTGTGGTGCACCATATGTAATCCGCCATGCCTGAAAAAATAAATACCAATGGGTTTTGAAAAATTGAAAGTTTAAAAACAATTATATGAGATGATTTACGAGTCTAAACATTTTATCAATAGGTCAAGTATGGATTTGTTCAAAATAGGGCGGCCAGATTTCTTTTGGACATGTTGGAAATGCATTCAGCAAGCTTTTAAGTGTTCAATTGCATCAGCCATAGGGAACGCATAGAAGTGGAGCTTCAGTCAAAGAAAGTAAATGGATAGATGTGATTGAAATCAAATTGTTCGACAATAATCAAGAGAGGGACTTGCCTCCTTCTCCTGTTTTCCTTCTCGGATATAGACTAGGCAATACAGTTTTCAACGTACTTTAAATAGTGTTTGTGACTTCAACATGCTACTGCATGCGCATTGAACCCCCTCCCCTCGTTGAATACGGCTTGAAATCAGTCAAAAAAAACTGTATGCGTTTGTATAAATTATATGTTGTTTATTTATATATTAAATAATAATGTATTACATCATTAGTATATTGAGATAAAAATTAATGTCATTGAAAGTCTTTTTTTTCAATAAGATGTAAAATTGTAATTGTAGTAGTAAACACTGTATGAGTGATATTCTTTGGGAGGAAATTTACTCCGTAAAATCTACAAGCTATGTAAACGATGGTTAGGTTGGCTTTCAAATACTGAATGTTCATTGCACCAATGTGAATTTAGGGAGGAAATTTACTCTGTAGATTTTTATTACCAAACTGTAATGTTAGTAGTGAACACTGTATCTGTGAAATTCTTTGGAAGGAAATTTACCCTGTAAAGCTTTGTTATATAAAGGCTTTTTGCTTTTGAATTGACTACTGTATGATTACTGTATGAATGTCATTTGAGAGGAAATTTACGCTTTAGATTTTTGCTATTTTCAAATTGTAATGTAGTTGTGAACACTATATCAGTGATAGTCTTTGAGAGGAAATTTACTCCGTAAATTCTAGCTGTGTAAACGATGGTTGCTTTGGCTTTGAAATACTGAATGTACAATGCACCGACGTGCATTTTGAGAGGAAATTTACTTTGTAGAGTTTTTTCTATTTTGAAATGTAGTGGTGAACACTATATCAGTGATATTCTTTGAGAGGAAATTTACTCCGTAAAATCTAGCTAAGTAAACGATGGTTTTTTTGGCTTTGAAATACTGAATGTACAATGCACCGACGTGAATTTAGAGAGGAAATTTATTCTGTAGATTTTTATTACCAAACTGTAATGTTAGAAGTGAACACTGAATCAGTGATAGTCTTTGGGAGGAAATTTACTCCGTAAAATCTAGCTATGTAAACGATGGATGATTTGGCATTGAAATACTGAATGTACAATGCACCGACGTGAATTTATAGAGGAAATTTACTCTCTATATTTTTGTTAATAACAAACTGTAATGTTAGTAGTGAACACTGTTTCAGTGAAATTCTTTGGGAGGAAATTTACTCCGTAAAGTCTTGTTATATAAAGGATAGTCGCTTCTGAATTGACTACTGTATGTTACTGTATGAATGTCATTTTGAGAGGAAATTTACTCTCTAAATTTTTCCTATTTTCAAATTGTAATGTAGTTGTGAACACTATATCAGTGATAGTCTTTGGGAGGAAATTTACTCCGTAAAATCTACCTGTGTAAACGATGGTTGCTTTGGCTTTAAAATACTGAATGTGCTATGAACCAATGTGAATTTAGAGAGGAAATTTACCCTGTAGATTTTTGCTTTTTTCAAATTGTGATTGTAGTGATGAACACTGTATCAGTGATATTCTTTGAGAGGAAATTTACTCCGTAAAATCTAGCTTGGTAAATGATGGTTGCTTTGGCTTTGAAATACTGAATGTTCAATGCACCAATGTGAATTTAGAGAGGAAGTTTACTCTGTAGATTTTTTGTTATTACCAAATTGCAATGTTAGTAGTTAACACTGCATCAGTGATTTTCTTTGGGAGGAAATTTACCCCCTAAAATGTAGCTGTCTATTACACTGTATCAATGTCATTTTTGAGAGGAAATTTACTCTGTAGATGTTTGCCTTCTTCAATTTGTAATGTTTTAGTGAAGACTGTTTCAGTGATAGTCTTTGGGAGGAAATTTACTCCGTAAAATCTAGCTATGTAAACGATGGTTGCTTTGGCTTTGAAATACTGAATGTACAATGCACCAATGTGAATATAGAGAGGAAATTTACTCTGTAGATTTTTGCTATTTCTAAATTGTAATTGTTGTAGTGAATACTGTATCAGTGATATTCTTTGGGAGGAAATTTACTCCGTAAAATCTTGTGATATCAAGGATAGTCGCTTTTGAATTGACTATTGTATGTTAACTGTATAGTGTCATTTTTGAGAGGAAATTTGTCCTGTAGATTTGTGCCTTTTTCAAATTGTAATGTGGTAGTAAAAAATGTTTCAGTGATAGTTTTGGGAGGAAATTTACTCCGTAAAATCTAGCTATGAGAACGATGTTTTGCGTTCTTTAAACTTTTATTATTCGCAGCAATAAATATCTTGTAAACTGTGTTATTTGTTGATTTTTGTCAATACCTAAGGGCAAAATGCTTAAAACAGAAAAAAAGATTTTCTGTTTTGATTTTGGAATGCGTTAATGATACAATATCTAGATTGACCAATATGATATTGAGCGTAATTCGTCATTATATTTTATCCACGATTTGTTAACACCTCAACGCATAAAAATGTTAAACTTTTTCAATATATAAATATTGCATGTAGTTGAGTGTAACATTGAAAAGTTTCATCCCAAGAAAACCATTGTCAACCGAGACGTAGCCGAGGTTTACAATGGTTTTCGAGGGGGTGAAAATTTTCAATGTTACACTCAATTACATGCAATATTTATTATATTATATTATACTGAATGTTTTATACAAATACATATAACAGTGAACCATGCCCGCAAAAATTCTGCGCAGTCGCTATTTTTTTGAAATACCATCCGTCGTCAAGCAGTGTGTACTGTTGAGGGCGTGGCTTCATTATTCAGCGGGTAAAAGTGCTTTTTTCAAATGTTTCTCGACGAATCAGATTCAAGTAATTTACATGAAAGTATAATATTATAAATTATTACAGATTAGAAATATATCCTTTCCCTATATGTACATATAATAGAAATTGGAAATTATAGCTTTTTGTCTGTACTTTAGTTATTATTATTGTACAAACTTAAAGTTTTATACACATATAAGAGAACATGAACACATTTCTTTAAATTACCTTGTAAATGATTTTCACTACTGATTACGTATTCAACGCGTCACAAATGTTAGAGCGTCGCGGAGTAAGGGCTTTATGCTAACGTTACTGTTAAATAAATAAAAGAAAAATGATATTAATATTACATAACCTGACTGTGTATTCTAGATCCAGCTTGCACAAAAGTTAACAAAAGAAACAGGTGTTATGAAGCTGACCCTACATGTCCTATTTTAAGCAGGTATTTCTACAATAAATAAACGTATTTTAAATACTATAATTTCTTTCTGATCTTTAAATCCAACATGGCTCAAACAAGTTATCATGTTTGAAAAAAAAAACTCCTTTTGTAGTGACGTTGATGTCATGACTGTCTCTCCCACAACCAATGTCAGCCTATTATCGACCACTTCTACCAGTCCGGGGGATTCTTCTGGTGGCAAAACCTGGATAGCGGTACCATTGGTATTAGCTGTACTTGTCATTATAGTGCTCAGTTTATGTTTGATATGGAAACTAAATTGTCGTCGTAAAGCCAATGAAAAGAAAACTAGAGGTTAGTTTTCCCCATTCTTTTTAATTCCCTGTAAAGATAATGTAGTTTATAAAGAACAGAGAACATTTTAAGAAGGATGTTCAATGACAAAGTTTTGAATGACATTGAGTGGAAACACTCTTGAAAAAAAAAATCTTATAATATTCAAAAAAACATAGAGTATTTGATATATTTATCTATGGATAATCTTCTTTCTTTAGATATTAGGATGGATTCAATGTCAAGTCAATATCCAGAAACGGAAGCTTTATTACAGGAGAACGAAAATGAAGACCAGTATAAAGGAGGTAAGTTGTAGAATTCCTAACATTGATAGACACCCATGACGCAGATAATGTTAAATTTTATTTAACAAAATCGCAATTTTTGATTGAAAAGTGTATCCGAAAAAAGGTTTTGTTTTTTTCTAAAGATATTTCAAATTTTTTAGTGAAATTTCAATTCCTTATAAAGAATAAATAGAGAAAGAAAGAAATGTTTCAGAAAATTTTAGACATTCTTACGAATAAGTAAAAAGGGTCTAACAACGACTTCTTAAATTCACAACTGTACAATATACAGTCGTAGATCGATCATTGTGTCGATAGATCATATGGTGTAGAGAAATATAGAGGATATTCAATGTTTTGTAGTTGAAGATGGAATTTATTTCACGAGTGGGACAGGATCTTTATATTTTCACGAGTGCGAAGCAAAAAATCCTGTCTCACGAATGAAATAAATATCATCTTCAACTACAAAAATTGACTTTTCTGTTCATTACATTTAAAAAGAAAACTTCTTTGATTTTTCCTTTGCCTCTGTCTTTTTGTTGTAATACAGTCATAGGCTCGTGACGTCATAGTTGAGCGGTTAAGACGTCAAAGCTATGTGAAGTGAAAACACTGTAAACATGGATTTAGCAACATATTTTTTGGTAATTTTGACAACTTTATTCGTTCTCAGAATGGTTAATTAATTCCATCTATCTTATATTAGGTCAAGGAAGATTTTTTTACAGCAATCTTCGTTATGAAAAGGGAAATTGAGAGTTTTCCAGCACTTCTGATATTCGTCACACTGTGACGGGATATCATTTTGATATCCTTTCACACTGTGACAGGATATCATTTTTATTCAATTAATAAATTGCAGTATTTCACAGGTAAAAATGTAATAAATATATATATATTGTGTTAACATTTTTAATTCGTTGGGATTTATATAATATTTTTATCTGTGCTACAAAGAAAAATGGCATCTGTTATGTTTATCACAATTTTTAAGGGATATTACTAACCAAAGCAGTGAACACACTCTTTTCAAAGACATAATCAGGTACATCAAGAAAACAATCAAAACTTTATCTTATCACAGAGGAGTATACTCCACTCACATTATCTGTCTTGATGTTTACCGTAGAACATATTTACATAAATTCTATAAGTTCCTTTTTCTTCGAAAATATTTGATAAAGTTGATAATAAAGAGATGAACCATTTCAAAATTATCAACGAAAATCATCATTTATAATATATGCATAAGTTTAGATTGACAATGATGCCCCTTATTATGTTAAACTAAACTCTCTGTTCACCAGGGAATTAGATTGCCCCTCAAGCATATAGAGATGTACGTATTTGATTGATTGATTGATTGTATACTGTTTATGTACGTATTTGAGATGCAATGTCTATGAAAGAAGATCATACACATTCTTCAGGTGTCTTCCCTGTCTGGCGTTCCATTCTTGGTCATACAATTGACTAGCTGCACTTTTTCTGAACACCATTTAATATTTAAATTACTGTTTCCTTAATTTCACTTACTGCGGCTATGTCTATGCTAAGGCGTACGCATCCACCATTTCTGTAGACTGTGATGCCTCACAAACACTCTCGATATCAATATAATATCTGCTTCCAGTTTAAAAATCTTCTCTCAAAGTTTCCTGTATTACAATGCATACTCAAGGCCATATTTCGAACTTAAGGCTTCTGAAAAAAAAATGTTGAATTTTTTAACCTGCCAATGGATAGAACAACAAATCACATTCCCAAAGCGGTCTTTAAACTACAGAATTTGACACTTAGTACCTTACTTCCCAGTTGCTTATAATTGCCAGCGCTGCATCCGAGTAAAACATTAGCAACTAGAAATAATGTATATGTATTAGTGTCACAAAACAATTTATCAAATTCTTTTAATCCAGAATCTCAAACAATATTATCATGACATCATACATATACTATATACTCTGAATAATTTAACAGTACTACGCGGAGACCGGTCCTTAGGAGGAGACCGTATAAACTGAGGTCCCTGTCACAGTAGGTGTTGGCAGGAAAAAGATCCCACTCTGCTCCAATGCCCTGGGTGCCGAGTAAAAGACATAATTCCATGTTCTCCACCGGCAAGTGGTGGTGTCTCCATATGAGTGAAAAATCCCGTTATATAATATACAACCAAACAATCAATCGAAAATGCAGGGTTTTCAAATGTTCCGACAATATCTTTGAATTTGTAGATCTTTCTAATACAGGCAAATTTGCTTTCATGATTTTTGTTAAAATTTGGATTCCGTCTTCATATTAACCGATGGCTGCGAAATCCAACATACATTTGTGATGAGTTCAAAGCCATGCTTACCCAGACAAAAGTGATTTAACATCAACACTTTATTTTCGGCTTTAGTTTTGATCAGCATGATATCTGTTACAGCACAAAAAACTTCGCAAAGTCCATTTGACTCATTCCTGCTGTTGTGCTTTAACAATTGGTTAAAAAAAAATGCCAATTCTGACATTTAGTCGGAAATTAATTCAACTCATTTGTGTCTCTTTGTCTTGAAGGCTCCAATTATTCAAAATTTATTTCCAGTTCCTCATCAAAACATAAATTTCATCACTTGGCCTCTTATAATATCAAGTTTAGAGTACTTATGTGTATGATAAGACCCAAAAACAATACAAAATAAGAGCAGAGCAAACACGGACATCAGAGGTAGAATGTAATAGAGGTTGTTATTATTCCATGTTGCCAAATTTTCTTGAGCTTTTTCAAATCTCAGTGGACCATCTCTATTTTAATTTGTAAAATTATGTAGAGGCAATAAAATAGTATCTTTTAAATCTTCAACATTTAGTTATACAAGATGAAAAGAAGCAAACGATTTTTGCGATTTCGTTTTCATAAACCCAGAAAAGAATCCACCTTAAGAAAAAATAAATCAATGCGTATTTGTACAATTTTATCTCATTATCTTGTCTGCAAATATGATTTATATCTCGAGATCTATGAATTACTCTTTGGGTAAATTTAAACTTACTGAAGAGCCATTGCAACAGTTTCTGTTGAAAGTGAGCGTGGCGTTTTCGAGGCACAGTCATAATAGCACCAAAATATTTCTGTTATGATTTTTTATAATATTTAAAGGTACAACTCTAATAGAAGATATTCTGAGAAGTTGGCGAGGGGACGACGAATACTTTGTTCCAACAACGGCAAGCAAATTTGTAGAAGAAAAGATTAAAAGTCAAAACCTGGTCATGGTTGTTGGTAATTCTGGATGCGGAAAAACGGCAATTATCCAACACATTGCACTTAAATTAAGAAAAGAACAGGGATGGAATATTAAACCAGTCGATGAGGTGAAAGAAATAAAAGAAATATGTTCTCCTGGAATATCGCCAGATAACCAAACACTGTTTGTACTGAATGATCCTATTGGTAAGGAAACTTTAGATGATATATCATATAACTCATGGAAAACTTACGAGACAACATTACAAATTTGCTTGAAAAGAGTTAAATTATTGGTGTCATGTAGAAGATGTGTCATTCATGACAAAAGATTAGAAGGCATTCTCAAAAAGAACTGTAACATAGTAGAAATTGACAGCGACAAATTAAATCTGACAGATGAAGAAAAAAGGAACATTTTAAATAAATACTGTCAACATTTCAATATATCTGAGGAGAAAGTTACGGAAATTATCAAAGCAGAAGCTTATTTTCCTTTGCTGTGTAAAGTATTTTCATGTCAATTGAGAAGCAGAGAAGAAGGAGTTAACCTCTTTAAAAACCCTTTTCTGTTCATAAAACAGGAAATAGAACATTACAAAATACAAGATAAACACAGATATTGTGCCCTACTTTTGATAATGGCATTTAACAATAATTTAAATATTCACTCTTTGAAGAAAGATGAAATATCATTACATAAATACATAAACATTATAGGGCTGTGTGGACTTCCAGACAACATTAACGTTTCTGTCATTGTCAGAACTTTAAATGAACTGGAGGGATCCTATGTCAAAAGTGTCAGGACTTTTTAAAAATTCCTTCATGACTTTATTATGGAGACAACGACTCTGGTGTTCGGTGTTGATTGTCCACAAGAGACAATACGATACGCAGACAGTGGTTTTCTGAGACGCCGAGTGAAGATAGAGGGCGATAGAGAAGAGGAAGATCGTGATCCCTTCACTGTTTACATGCCTGAAGAGTACATCGGTGATCTTGTAGACCGGTTAATAATTGATATGCAAACACAACACCTTCTTGATGTTCTGCTAAATCCTTGTTTGAGGAAAGCGAGTGTCATCAAATCCTTTAAGGAAAAGGTCGAATCGATGGAAAAGATTCTTGTCAAAATTAAGTGTGAAATAGACAGATCGGAATTTTCAAGCTCATTAAAAGGCGTTGGTTTGTCTAGACTTGGTTTCCTTGATTGGAAAGATGAAATATGCCCTTTGATCGGATTCATTATATTTTGCCATAATGAAATTTCTTCATTCTTCTTGAGAATAATCAATAAATCGACGTTAAAAGATTATCCTATCTTTTCCGCCGTGTGTGCAAATGGAAATTCGAACCTATTAAATTTTCTAAGCGAGGAACATAAAAAATCAGCAATATTAGAAATTTGGGGTGTTTTTTTACCAATTCATATTGCTTCCGTTTTTCATAATTTCTCAATAATTGAGAAATTAGTGCATCTTGGTGCTGACGTTAACAAGTTTACAACTGATGACAAGTGGACTCCATTGTTGTTGGCTACTGAAAATGACGATAAACATTTAACAGAGGCTGCAATGGAAACAAAGGAAGGAGAGAGACGTAATGAGACCATTATTGTCTTATTAAACAAAGGTGCTAACATCAATTTATGTACTAACGATGGAGCCAGTCCTCTTTATATAGCTTGTGCAAATGGACATGATAGCACGGTACAACTATTACTTAACAAAGGTGCCGAGATCAATTTATGTGATAATGATGGAACCAGTTCTCTTTTTATTGCTTGTGAAGAGGGGCATGACAGCACGGTACAGCTGTTACTGAACAACGGTGCCGACATCAATTTATGTAGAAACGATAGAGTAAGTCCTCTTCATATAGCTTGTCAAGATGGACATGATAGCACGATACAACTGTTACTGAACAACGGTGCCGACATCAATTCATGTACAAACGATGGAGCCAGTCCTCTTCATATAGCTTGTGCAAATGGACATGATAGCACGGTACAACTGTTACTGAACAACGGTGCCGACATCCAATACATGTACAAACGATGGAGCCAGTCCTCTTGATATAGCTTGTCAAAATGCACATGACAGCACTGTACAACTGTTACTGAACAACGGTGCCCCAGATCAATTTATGTGATAGTGATGGTGCCAGTCCTCTTTACATAGATTGTGAAAATGGACATGATACACGGTACAACTGTTAATGAACAGCAATGCCAAAATCAATTTATGTACAAACGATGGAGCCAGTCCTCTTTATATAGCTTGTCAAAAGGGACATCATAACACGGCATAACTAGTACTGAACAACGGTGCCGACATCAATTTATGTGCCTACAATGGATCCAGTCCTCTTTTAAAGCTCGTTAAAAACACATGATTGCACGGTAAAACTTTTACTAATCAAGGGTATTAAAATCAACCAGAAAGGAATCAGTCCTTTAAAATGACTTGTAATAAGAGAAAACTTGTATTGAACAATGAAGCCGATATTCGTTTAAAGAGAGGAGTTGGAGTCAGTCCATTCCATCTTGCCTAGACATGATACATGTAGAATTGCACAAGTACTTCCGAACAACGGTGTCGACATTAATTTATGTATCATTATAGAGCTCGTCCTCCTGTAAAGCTTTTAAACTGGACATGATACATGTAGCACGGCACAAATGGTACTTAAAACAAATTTCACATATACAATTTTTACAGATTTTGTTTCGTAAATTGTGGAAAACATATGTTTATATAATATATCTTACTAATAGCTTGGAAATGTATCATTTGCATATAGTTTATTCACGTAAATATCGTTCAATGATCCATGTTTTCATGCTTTGTATTAAAAAAGAAATATCGCAATTATTTCTATTTGAGAATATACAATAAGAAAATTGTCATAAAAAAGTTTATCATTGAGTATAAGAAGCTTAGAATGAAGATTAACTTTATTTATTGTTAAAGCCATATTCTTTTTTATTCTACTAGAAACTATATATTGATTCTTGTATTTCTTTTTTTACAAGATCTGAGGATAAATATAGGTTGTTGCAAGTTTTAACATTCAAGAATTTAACTTCACCTACCCAAAGCTAATCAAAGTTCCAAAGTTATCACTTTAAAAATCAGAGTTTTTATAGTTATCACTTTAGTGCTCCTTGGTCACTTTAGTAAAATATATGGAGATAACAAACAGTATTCAAGCTCAAAAGTCCTTAAATCAATACAAAATAGGAGCAGATGAAACACGGACCTACGAACCATCAGAGTCGGGATCAGGTGCCAGGGAGGAGTCTGAGCATCACAGGGCCTGCCAAATGGTCAAACCCCCCGTGTGCTACAATGTAGTTGTCATAATCTGTTGAATATGGAGATTAACTTTATTCTATGTAATGATATTACCTAAAATATACTATGGAATGGACTTTTAACTCCGTCTATCCTTTATTTGAATAATCAGGAAATGTACAGATTTTAACCTCCGCGGTGATGTTAATTACATTAGAGGTTGTTCTTCCGACCTGTGATCGAAAGACTCGAGATGATGCGATTGTATTGATTTCGTGACCTAATACCACTCCTGATACATGTCAAATTCCGGAAGACGAAGAAGTATTTTTGCTTTAGTCTTAATTCAAGGCAACACTTTTCCACAAATATGTCACGTTATAAAATTATGTATGCGTAGCTCTTTCTATTGTCTGTAATAAATTTTCGATAACTTTATTTGCAGCCTGGTAGAGTACTCGCAAAAAGATCCAAAAAAGTACGCTAAGCCCATCCATTTTTTAGTAATATTCCAAAGTGATTATATAGTTTCAAACCCTAAAAAGTAACCTTCACATAGATGAATTGAAGGTCATTGCATTGATTTACAGAATACCGAATGAGTGTTTATCCTGCTCGCTCGGAAGTTTGGGTGGAATGTATGAATGCGACTGATGCCTAGCTACTTCTGAAAATAAAAATTGGTCCGTTCTCAGATGTATTTTGGGTTCACTATGTGCCCACTAATATTAGACAGATTATGTTATTATGTTATTTGACATTTGATAAAATATTAATTACCTTCTATCTTACAGTTTAATCCAGAAAATATATATTATATTGAATGACGCATTCCCTGAAAAATTATTTATTTAATATTGTTCTTTTCTGATCTAAAAGTATTTCATGTGATGTTCTTTTTTTTTCAAAATAAAATCATAACGTAGCAATTCTGGAGATGTATTTTTCTATCACATTAATGCCAAAGGAGATATTCATAGGAAATGTTTTTGTATATTGTAAATGCTAAATAATTTCATTTGTTTAATACTGAGTGCATTTTAATACTGAAATCATAAATCTGTTGAATAAATGATGTTGTTAATATCGTTATCAAAAGTCAATTTTATTTTCCCCTCATTTTAAAAGAAATGATAAAGGAAATTAATGCACCTTATTACCGGTTTTAAAATACATCCATACACAAGAGACGGAGAACTGTGCTTATAAAGTAGTTTGTATGCTACTGTACGCATGTTGCAATAAGTGCTAAATGGAAACGCACTTTGAGAAAATTATGCACTTTGAGTAACATTTCCAGTTTGCGTTAAAATTTGGACAAAGCGCACTTAGGAATTTCTCTTTTTTATTTGAGTTCGTTAAATTTGGGTCAAAACTCAACGGACTTAGAAAAAAAAATTCAAAGTGCATTTCATTTACATATTTTACATTGAGAAACTGAAGGCACTTTGAAAAAAAATATGTATAAAACAAAAAAAAATCTGGACTTAGATTGTAGAAATGGAATGCATTGATTTATTTATCTTATGAACTGACGAAATGATTTACTCCTGTCGAGAAGAGGAGGAGACGGGTAGAAGCTAAGGTCTTTCAGCCCAACTAGTTGTCCTTCAATACCAATACATAGCCGTTGGTGGCTAAATAAACGGGAATAATAAACCCCAAAAAGGGTAAGCCGCATTTTCAATGCCTATTTGATGCATAAATTAACAAAAAACGGGGAGCTTAGCCCCTCCTCCCCGTGCCCTAAGCCCGTTTTCGGTGCCTAGTATGCTATACCAAACACATATTTTTGTTGTATGTTTATTGTGATTTTGCAACATGTCAAACGTAGAAATCCTAGTTTGTCTAAATGAGGGTTCTGGGATTAAAATGTCAATTGATAGTTCGACTCTCTAGCTATATTAGAAAATAGATAACAGTTGCACATCAAAAAATACAATGAATGCCGTATAAGTGGAAATTTTAGCAAGACGCAAATTTAGAGATTTTTTCTTCAGAACAGGTATTTTATTTTTGGCGATTTTTAGCGATGTAATTTTGGCGAGTATAAAATGTTGAATATAGAAACTAGAACAAATAACACGCAATTTATTTTTAGCGATCTCAACAGCCTCGCTAAAAATACCAAAATTAAATCCTCGCTAAAATTTCTACTTATACGGTAATACATGTACCTGATTGCATGATCCTTTATTGTTTATAAATCAATGAAGATTTCACACTCCATTAACTCCAAAATCATTGCTGATATTCGGTGATGTCATTATTCCAGCTTAATATTATTTTTCATAAATATTCCTCTAACATATTTTTCAGAATAGTTATTTTAATATTTTAAGTAAATCACATATCTACCGCAAAAAATTGAAAATGAAAATGTTAAAAAAATCATTTTTTCTGTCTGTGTTCCTGAATGTTTATAAAAAAGTCTCACATTCCTTTTTATATGAAGGATACTAAACAATAATCATTCCTTTTGACAACGTTTTGCCTACGGATTTATCCAGTATAATGCAGGGTCTTAATTGAAAACGCCAATCGAATGCAATGTGCTATGCTATGTCTTCGGCAAGAAAATGCTTGAAATGTCCAAATATTAAAAGATCACAAGACAAGAACCATGTTAAAATTGAGTGGGAGTTATGGATAAATGATTGTAAGTATTTATGACGTGGCAAGAAAATGCTTGAAATGTCCAAATATTAAAAGATCACAAGACAAGAACCATGTTAAAATTGAGTGGGAGTTATGGATAAATGATTGTAAGTATTTATGACGTTTTTTCCCTCTGAATCAAAAATTAACTAAGAACTTATCAGTAAAATATTATTGCCCTTTTTATTCTTTTTCATTAAGATTATATTTCTTATCTATCATAATGTGTGTATTGTTGAGATTAAATTGAAATTTATTATGTCTCAGTAACCGAAGACTCGCGGCATTGCATGTCCGCCCTATGTTTTTTGTTTGCCAGCAATAAATTAACCTTGTTCATAACTTTTGAGTGGGTGTGGCTATAACTTCCATATTTCACAGGTCTATCCCTTCTTGTTACAGGACCTTTCATTGGGTACCACCAAATTTGATCTTTTGATCTTGACCCTAGGATTTGACAGACTTTTACCAAAAAATTCTTAACTTTTATCATTGCCCTACCTTTGGAACTGTTGCGGGGGCTTTCATACTTCACATGTGTATTCACTACCATTTAATGGGTTTAAATAATTTTGACCCCTTGACTTTGACCTTAGCGTTTGCACCTTTTTTTTAAAGACTATAACCATGGCCATAGCCATTGAACAGTTAGAAATAAGGCTTTCATATTTCATATATGCATTTTTTGTGACAAGACCTTCCTTTTGGTACCAACAAATTGACCTTGTTGCCTCGCCATTTTGGATTGCATTTGGAAACTTGAATCCTCTCCATAAACTGCCATTCGTTTACATCAGTGTTTCACAAACACAAACTGTTTCAAAAAGATTTATTTTACTTTACAAAGTTGGATTTATGACAGCCTCAATTTAGTTTTCTTAATGCCATCGATTCTAATCTTAAAGCCTATGAGAGTAGTACTTAGATGAGGTTTCACTGGTCCCAAGAAAATTATCAAAATACATGAAGTTAGGGCGAGTTACGTTCGTTCGTAAGATGTCGGTGTTTCTCTAATATGCAACTTACAAATCACGAAAGTACATTTCATAAGTTGACGAATCGCAAGCCTACGAATGACACGTGATCATATGAAAGTCATGTCAATGCAGTGAAATGACTTTCATTTTCATGCTTACACTTTTGTTGGATAATTTGCGATTAACAAATTGTGAAAGAACATTTGACAACTTATAAATTAGGAGTTTTGATTCACAAATTCAGGCTTACATGTGAACATTTTAGGAAAACAGAGTTGGAATTTTTAACCCGTCAACTTTTCTTAACTTCAAGCTTAAAATTAATACATTTTTAGTAATATCTAAAAATTAACATCTACAGACCCCCACTTATTATTTTATTTTCAGAATAATATTTGTTGTCACAATTTTTTATGTGACTATTTAGGATGAAAAAAATGCATTTTATCCAATTATTGATTTTGGAAAAAAGTATTAAGGAAAAACATTTATGTGTTTGCCATAATTATAGTGCAAAAATGTAAACTTATTTGCTCCGTAGTGCCAAATGAAGAGCACTGACCCCCATTTCTTTTCAATTTTTATTAAACTATGTGCGTAGATTCTCAAAATATGTTTGACAAGACATTCTCAATACTTCAGATGACAGGAAGCAAACTCCTTAGCATACTATATACATATACTTACCAGTCATAAGTGTCATTTGTTTCATGCCTTGAGGAGTGTCATGGGTGTATGTTCCTTTTCTGATAAATCAATATAGCAGATAAAACCAGTAAATGTCTTTGCAGTTTAAGTTAATGATTAGAAAATTAAGCTCATAAGTCCCATTTATCTTTTTTTAGATGCCATGAATAGTCGACTATTCGACTATCAGTCTCCCGTACCAACGATCGAATAATGAAACGACAGTCGATTTTTCAAAATTGAAAAGGCGTTCTCCCTTAAACTACATGGAGTACGTCCACAGACGAAGAAAAGCTCAAACATGATCACAGTATATGAATAATTTTCCACATTGTACACATTTAATTACATACCGCGATAATTATGTCCCAATCACTTACCTTTTTCATTGTAGTAAAAATGCAACTCTATATTGGACTTTGAAAATTATTTAATTGACTTGTACCAATTATAATTATAACCGCTAAGAATTTCAAATGCTAGGAACATACAATATTTACATTGCTGTGAAGTTTTTTAACCTTCAATAATTATCAGTAGAATAATAATCTCATATTGTACTTTTCAAAAAGATTCAAGAAGACATTATGATAGCTGGGGCAATCAGTAATTGAACAAGCAGTATTCAAGAATGTCACGAATTAATTCAATTAAAAATCTTTAATATTTAATTTTTGATTGATTGCAAAACATGCTTTTCGATTTATTTTTTCACGCAAATTGCTACATAAAAAATATTTGCTGGTGGAGAAGGCTGTACTTGTACTTGTCACTTGTAGCCCATTTAAGAACAGTGTGGGTTTTTTTGGTGCAGCATCGATTGCACACAACAACGTAGCATTGTAAAGCCTAGAAAAAGTGGGCGGGTCCTAAATGTACCGAAATGTTTACTCTGACGTCACACGTTAATAGACATTTTGTATTCCTCATAATACAAGAAAATCAACTACTTTAAAATTTTAAACTGTTTTAGCATAATAAACAACATAAAAGCTTATCAATGCATTAAAATAGTTGCTAGTAAATCCAGTTAACAGTTTAAAAACAAATCACTGATCGCAGCAAACTTGCCCACATGACGTCATTTTTTATAAAAAATGACGTATTTCAAGTACTGTGAAAGGCAGATCAAGTATATTTTTTACAGTGAAAAATGCATTTTATTAATAAACATAATGATAATCATTGATTTTAATAGGCTATTTATACAAAGGTAAAACATTTGATTTGTGCGATTATTCAATGATTAGTGAGAGATTGTATTTAAGGAGACGAAGGATGTAAAGTCACATGACTTAGTTTACTTTCATAATCTCTGATAAAATATGTACAACAGATTGAAACCACAGTATTTGTAAAAAAAAAAGTCTGCTTGATTTTACCATCTTGTATAAAAATATCTAAAAACATTCAATCTTTCTTGCAAATATTATCAAATTACAGAATAGATTGATCCACTCTTCAGTTTCCCTACACTGCGCGTCCAACGAGTCGTTAACGGCATGGTGGATCTCTTAGTATAGTAAGATTAGACACGGTAAAACATGGGTAGTATTATATCATAAAAACGGGTCATGGTCAGTACATGGTTGGTATTTTGTGAATTACAGAACACAAAAAATATTTTTCCATGGTTGATGACAGAAATAATTTCCTAGGTATGTCATATTTCGCTTATTTCGAAGATGTTGGGTTTTCCCGTCCTCAGAAACGTAAATATTTTCAATATTTAATGATAGAGTTCTTTGCAAATAATTTTTTTTTGTTGTTTTAATTGTCTAAAAAAAATACGTTATTTTCCGTCTCCAGATGCGGTGTGACAGAAAAATCTTGCTTTTTCTAATTTGAACCATATTCATACTCTGAAATAATTTTAGAGGCACATTTTTCCTGACCTATTTTTTATCTAGCTGAAAAAATTCAATTATCGACCGAGTAATGGGCCCAGAAACATGGAGAATCAAAACTTCACTCAGACACTGTAGAGTTTCGTATTTGTCACACAATATCTCAAAAAAAAAGTCTAAAACCAACTGATATATCTGCTTTAAGGTAAGTGGGAAATACTAAATTAAAGATATACCAAATATGAAAAAAAATTGAACGACAGGTATTTTTTCAGCTAAAGGTCCTTCGTCCCCTTAATTAACTTTCACCGTGTTTATGTGTACAGGTTTGGCATATTTAAGGTGGCTAATTAAATTGCCTTTCGCAAAAGGCATAAACTTAATACATATTAGCCATTTTTTTTAAATATAAATAAAGGATATGTTCCTTAGTTTGAAAAGTGCTGCTGCTTTCTTCATATCGAGAGTGTGACTTAATAAAGACATAGAGTACTTGGTAAAGGTCAAACATATTTCGACATGAACACATTTACTTGAAAGTTTAACAAACAAAATGCGAATTCTATATAAAGCAGCAGCACTTTCTAGAAAGTAACAAGTATGCAGAAACAATTGGTACTTAGGATTTCCATCCCTAATGGACCAAAATTTGCTACCCTTAAATATCCCTGAAGTAAATTATACTCTCATATTATATTAAAGCAAATTATAGTAGAAAAGGATTGACCGCGAGAAAGTTAAAAAAATGTCATTAATTAAACAGTGGTTAATTAACAAAAATTGCATTGAAGTCTGTGGGAAAAGTGTTTTTTCGCAATAATTTTTTTAAAACATGAATATCAACAAATCCTGCAGTGGAATTATGCATTGAAACATAAAAAATAGAATGACCATTTAAAACATTTTTTTTTACGAGCTAAATTTTTTTTTTTTAAATTTATTTTTTTTAATAATTAAAAAAAGGGGGAGATAACTCTTACCAAAATTCAAGGTCATAAATTAGGACACATCCCACTATACAAACTAATAGTAATATGTGGGAATATGTCTAAATAAACTTAGTGTTCAATGCCTACATATCTGTTTATTCATTCAATTTCATTGAATTTGTTCCTATTAGGGATTGAATACCTTAAATTTTTAATTTCAGCTAAGGATTGCTCTTGCGATATTAAAATTTGTTTATGCCCTCTATGCATTTATCACGTGACTGTCCATTGATGGGACCAAACTTAATTCAGTACAGAGTGGTATATACTATATTATTTCAATAAGCATTTAAGTTATGTAATAATAAAACGTCTTTATAAAGATTACTTCAGTTTTAAAAATTTCCCGTTTTTTGCACTTCTTCATTCCGTTGATTTCTTTATACTAGGCCTTCACAGCACTGCGAAGGGAACTCTATTAATACGGTCGTATTAGAAGGACTAGTTTCCATGTGTCGCAGTGGGATTCGAACCTGCAAACGATAAATTCCTTACTCTGTACTTCAAAAGCAGAGCTTCTAATCACTGCAACACCCTGACACTGTTGAGATTCCTCTCACTGGCGTATGCCCTTGCCGTTTGGCTTTTTCTCGCTTTCTAATTTTTTTACCTCCGACACATCGTAAGGGAGGTTTTTAATGACTTTCTAGCAAAAAATCACAGTTATCCCTTTCCATTTTTTCTGATTGAACATCTATGGGACTGAATGGGAGATAGGATTCGAAATGCCAAAGATAAACGCTTTCAACAAAGGTTAATTTTGTTGAAAAGGTTGAAAAATATTCCTCTTTGTAGGAAAAACAAACCGATGAAATCCGTGTAAAGGAGCAACAATGGCAAATGCGCGAAGGAGTCATTGAAGATAATGTGAATTTTCAATTTTCACTTTTGGGGGTATTAGTTTCAATATCAGTTTCAATAACTTAAGAATTATGAGGCAAAGTCAGATGATATTTTGGTTACATTTTTATTAAACATGGTTTTAAACGTTAATAGGAATACTACAAATACTTTAGGAAAAATAAAATTGTTTCTCCTCTAAAGTTTACCCTTCGTTTCGTTTGCCTTTTAGTATAAATTATTAGTGTATTCAATTACAGTTATTTTATAATAGGAAAAGGGACTTTAGTTCAATGACAGAATTATAATTATCTTGTTATAACAAATTCGATTTCGTGGTTTGTACGATGAACTATACTTTGTTATTAATTATCTTTTTTAATTGAATTGATAAGAAAAGATCAATCTAGTCCATCGATACTATGTAATAGAATTTGTAAGGAAATGCAACGTTACAACATGTATTAAGATTCTTGACCAAGAGTAATAAAATTGGGAACTTTGAAATAGATAGAACATTTACTCTGAAAATATGTCCTAAATTAATGTTTCCGTTTGGTCCAACATTAATTCATTGAGAGAATTAATGTTAATGTTTTACATAACAGTGCATAGGTTGATACACATCCCTTCGAAAGGTATTACTAAGGTTTGATGTACATAGATGTACTTTTGTGAATGAATGAATTTTTTTTCAAAGGATGATTATATCCTTTGAATAAACTTCATTTGACTCAGTACAACA